>NC_057805.1:114644817-114853181 GCF_018294505.1 Triticum aestivum
AGATGGAAATTACTGCCTATCCCTGACACGCAAAGCCTATCGGCTCGATTTCTATAAGTTTCAATAGGGGTAGGTTTGTAATTTCACTCAAACGCAACATAACCGCCTCTCACCCGGATTCATACACGGTGGGCGCCAAAACACAGTGTCTCCTCGGCCGAAATCGCCTCCTTCCCTGATTCATACACGGTGGGCGACAAAACAAACTCTCGTCGGTCAAAATCTCAGTCGGCAAATATTCGGTGTATGCGAGATTACCGTCCTATCCCCAACCAACTAATATTGATGTGATGTAGGAAATTCTAAACGGGGGCTAAGTTTGTAAATTTCCTCGCATTTGAGACAAGCGCGCTCTGAAGACATGGTTCCCCCTTCCTCTCTCCCTCCATTTCCCATCCGTACTCCGTGGGCGCCAAAACACCCTCTCCACCCCAGCCTCCTCCGTCTGCCACCCCATCCACCACCGTTCTCTTCCACCATGCCGAAGTTGATACTCCAACGCCGTCGTCCATTACGAGAGATCGACCTCCCTCATCCACGGCTTCGGACCAGGATCCTTGCATCCCGTCCTCTAGCTTCATCCCCGCCGTAGTCCACCTTGCCGGCACCGCTCCTACGACTGTATCGTCCACCGCGCCGGGATATTTCCCTCGCAGCCACTGTCTACCCTCCTAGATCTGCTTTCACGCCGTCGACAGCCATCGCTACCGCAGCTGTCGGATTTCGGGTTCCGGCAAAACCCTTGAGGTTTGAACTCTGGGGTGCGCACAAAGATCTCTCCTCCCCCTAGCTCACACTCTCACCACAATCTCAAAGCTCAGCACATCGAACTCGCAGAACAAAGGACACAGGGTTTATACTGGTTCGGGCCACCGGTGTGGTGTAATACCCTACTCCAGTGTGGTGTGGTGGATTTCCTCTTGGGCTGAGGATGAACAAGTACAAGGGAAGAACAACCTCATGAGGAGAGGTGTCCTTAAGCTCGGTGAGTTTGTGTGGTTGAGGATGATCTGAATGGTCCAAGATCAGTTGCCTCCTACTGTGGTGGCTAGTCCTATTTATAGAGGCCCTGGTCCTCTTCCCAAATGTAGGCAGGAAGGGATCAAACAACGGCCAAATTTGAAGGGAGACAACCAGTACAAGTTATCCTGACTAAAGGTGGTCTTCGCCTACCAAAGGCTCTGGTGGTGACACCGTCCTGGGCTCCACGGTGACCTTCGTCCTGCCGTCCTGTTGGCCTAGGTCTTGTTGCACTGATATGGAAACCTTTGCCTGATGCCTCGGGACTCCTCGCCTGCGCTTGCCTCTTTAGCACCAAAGAGGAAACGAGTACGCTGCACGCGCTGGCGCCCGCCTGGCGCCTGCCTGGCCTTGGTCGTCATGGCTTGCATCACAGGGACCTCGCGAGGTGCCCCTCTCCTTGATCTCTCTGCCCCTTGCGAGAGGAGGTCTTGCGTCATCCGCCTCGCGAGGCTTGGCCCCTCGCGAGGGTCTTGAGTGTTCGCTGATGAAGATGGGTCGTACGGGGCCGCTGGTGGAGCCACGCCGTGGGTCGCAGGCAGGCAAGTCTGGGGACCCCCGTTCCCAGGACGCCGACAGTAGCCCCGGGCCCAAGGCGCGCTCGGACTTGGCTTCGGGGCGAAGCCAAGGGGCAAGTGCGAAGCGCCGCGGGCCCCAACAGCCTGCGGACTCGGTTGACGCGTGGCGATTGATGGGACGTGGGCGTCTCCGCTTCCCCACGCTGCCTCGACAACTGCCCGACTTGACGAGTCCCTGATTCATGCAGAGAAAACCATCATTACCTGTGATCGTGGGGGTCGCCGGTTGGCCTTCTCCTGCTATAAATGAGGAGGGGGCGGAGCCCCCATCGCCCATCTCTTGCTCATCTGCTCGCTTATCCTCCATTGCTTCATCGCTCGCAGCGACTCCCATGGGGCCGATTCGGAGATTCTCAGCCACATACAAGGGAAAATCCCCCCGCGATGAGCCAGGGCCGCTTCCGCCGAAGAAGAGGCTGGCCCGCCGCCATGGTGTAGTCGTGAGGCCGGAGGTGTCGAGGCCTTGGTGTGAGCGGCCTCCCCCGGGTATACGCTGCCCTTGTATGCCCAGGCCGAGGGCTCCGGAGGCAGAGGCAGCGACCAGCGCCGTCCACGTCGAGGCCGTGGCCGCCGTGCCATGGTGGCGCGCACCATCGCCCTAGGAACCCACGCCGAGGGCTCCTCACGCGAACTCGTGATGTGGGCGGCGATGCCTCTGCGCACTTGGATTTGCTTCCCGCAGTTCTTTTCCACCGAGATGCCGCCGAGGGGTCCCCTCGAGCTTTGGCTGCAGCACGCCGAGTGCGACGCCCCAGCGACAGGGGCGGAGGTTGAGGTCATCTCCTCGGGCAAGATCTTCATGACCCGCGGCTGGGGTGAGGTCGCCCGGGTTTGCCGTACGGAGGGCTCCCTCGCCATCCACTTTGAGTACGACGGCGCCTCCACAATGTTCTTCAAGGTCTTCAACGAGGAAGGCCGCCGCTTGGAGTGCTGCCCTAGAGGGGGTCGTCGGGATGGCGCTGCGGCAGGAGCCAGGCCTGCCGCTGGCCTCGCCAGTGGTTCCTCCAGCAGCAGCGGTGGCGCTTGGGAGTCCATCGACTCTCCCGAGCCCTACGAGACTCCGGAGATGAGCGACGACACCTACGTGCCCTTGAGCTCTCGCCGTGCCGGAGCGCGGCCGCAGCGTTCGGCCGCCGCCGTCGCTGATCTGGATGGGGTTGGCTTTGGCCTCCCGTGGCCCACTGTTGATGATGGCGTCGGTGGCGTCGGCGCGTGTAGATAGGGCTCCTAGAAACTTCCTTCTTTTGTTCCCCGCGAGGAATCGAGATGAACCCCGTGGGGGGGGGCGTGTAAAGGGTCTGTAATGCCTTTTGTTGATATCATCCTTATTATGAAGATTTACGAATGCATGTCCTGCTTCGGCTCGGTCTCCCCTGTCCAACTTCGCGGTAGCTTGGTGCTCTACGCCGACAGGTCCCGGTCCCCAGGCAGGCTGCAGCCATCGCTGGTATGCCAGGTCACGATGCCGTGGTCAAGTCCAGGAGGTGAGTGGCCCGAGGTCCAGTTAGAGCTCCTCAGGCGCGATGCTCAAGAGGTCCCCTTTAGCGTGCAAGCAGCTACCTAAAGGTGGGAAAGGGAGGCGACATCACCGTAATAGGGCTGCAACAGGCGGCAGTCCTTTGTCATAGCGCTCGACCGACCCGGGTGCGAAACTTATCTTGGTAGTCCAGAGTCGGTTTCGTGCGTGGCGCCAAACTCCTTGTGCGTTGGCGCTGTAGTGTAGCCAGGTTAGGCCCGTGTGAGTCTCCCCCTCTTTCCGACACTCTTCCGTGTGCTCTACGTCCTCGGGTCCTGGACCTCAAGTGAGCTCAGCCGCCGCTGGTATGCCAGGTCGCGATGCCGTGGTCAAGGCTAGGGGGTGAGGGCTAGAGAGCCAGTAAGAGCTCCTGAGTCGCGATGCTCAGTAACCCCCCTTTCAACACGCAAGCAAATTGCATGGGAAAGGAAGGAGCCCGCGGTGCCGCCCGCTATTGCCCTCGGGAGGTTCCTGCAGGTTAGCGTGAGGAGGGGCACAAATTGCAACCACGCTAGTCGGTTTGCCACTGGTCGTTCCATAAGAAGATGAAGGCACTGAGGGTCTGGTGAGGTGACGTGCGCGGGAGTGCCGCGAGCCAGAGCTCAACCGCTCAGATTTGTCAGCGTTGCAGGGACGGACCCGAGCACAAGCGCCGTGCCAGCATGAGTAGCCCCCGTTGCGGGGTGAGCAAGGGGCCGATCGGGGACGCGGGCGGACGCGGTGAGTGACAATCAAGCAAGGGATGACTATAAATAACTCATGCATGGGAACCAGCTAGCTTAGATAGATGCGAGAACGATACATGCCACCGGGACGGACCCGAGCGGCCTGGGGATGATGCAGCCCGAGGGGCACCCCAAGTAGGGTAAGCTAAAAATGCAGAAGGATACATGCCGCGGGGACAGGCCCATGCGACCTGGGAATAATGCAGCCTGAGGGGCGCCCCGAGCTGAATAAACTTGGAAAATATCACCTGGTTCCATTGTCGAAGGAGTGTTGAAGTGGCCGAAGTCACGTGATGAAGGGGTCGCTCCTCATGAGCCATCAGTGTCGGATGTGGGGTTCCGGCAAACCCTTAAGGTTCGAACACTGGGGTGCGCGCGAAGTCTCTCCCTCCTACCGATCTACGCTCTAGCTCGCTAAGATCTTGCGGATGAACTCGACGAACTTACAACACAGAAAGACACGGGGTTTATACTGGTACGGGCCACCGTTGTGGTGTAATACCCTACTCCTGTGTGGTGGTGGTGGATTGCATCTTGGGCTGATGATGAATACAAGGGAAGAACAGCCTCCTGAGGTTGAGGTGTTCTTATGCTTGTGAACTTGTGGCGTGAGGATTTGATGCCTCTACTGTGGTGGCTAGCTCTACTTATATAGGCCCTGGTCCTCTTCCCAAATATCGAGCAGGAAGGGAGCCAACAACGGCGGGCAAATTTGAAGGGGGACAGCTAGTACAAGCTATCCTGACAAAAGCGGTCTCCGCCTGCGAAAAGCTCTGGGGTGACGCCGTCTTGGGCTCCACGATGACCTCCGCCTTGCCGTCCTCCGGTCTTGGTCTCGTTGCACCATTATGGCAACCTTTGCCTGATGCCTCGGTACTCTTCGCCTACGCTAGCCTCCTTAGCACCAAAGAGGAAATAGAGACGCTGCGCGCACCGGCGCCCGCCTGGCACCCGCCTGGTACCGTTCGTCATGGCTCACGTCACGAGAGCCTCGTGAGGTTTGTCTCGCCTTGATATCTCCGCTCCTCGTGAGCCTGCTTGGCTAGGCCACTCTAGAGGAGGTCTTGTGTCGTCCTCCTCGCGAGGATTTTACCCTCGCGAGGGTCTTGGGTGCCCTGTTGACGAAGATGGGCCATACGGCCTGCTGCTTAGCCACGCTGTGGGCTGCAGGCAGGCAAGTTTGGGGACCCCCATTCCCAGAACGCCGACAGTAGCGCTCGGGCCCAAGGTGCGCTCGGGCTTGGCTTTGCAGCGAAGCCAAGGGTCAAGTTCGGAGCACCGCGGGCCCCAAAAGCCTGCGGCCTCGGTCGACACGTGGCGGTTGATTGGACATGGGCGTCTCCGCTTCCCCACGCTGCCTTTGAATCCGCCTGGCTATGCGGCCCCTGCGGTCTACACAGTTATTCCTCCGCTTCCTGCGCCTTGCTTCCCCAATTCCCCTGCTTCCTTGTGGCTCTGCTTCTTTTCTCCAATCTGACTTGCGCTCCGCCTGCTCCGTCGCCATGGCGCCGAAACAAGCTGAGAAGGGGAAGAGTCCTCTGTCTCTTCAGCTGCGCCTCCGTCCTTTGCGCCGGCGCTCGACCGGTCTCGGGTGCTCAACGACGAGGCCATGGACAAGGTGCGCCCGATGCTTGCTTCTAGCTTCAATGAGTGGGGGGGGGGAGACGGTGGCTTGGCCCGCGTCTCGCACTCACACGGCTCAGACGGCCACCGAGGTCCCAATCTTCATAGATGCCCTCTGGGCTGGCCTGATTCCTCCCTTCTCCGCCTTCTTCAATGCTGTGCTTGAGCATTATCAGATCCACATGCTGCATCTCGACCCTCAGTCTGTGACTCTTCTTGCTGTCTTCGCCTTCGTGTGCGAAGCCATGGTGGGCATCGCTCCTTCGGTGGCTCTCCTCCATCACTTCTTCTCATTGCATCTGGCCGACCCTCAGCAATGCTCGGGGTGCGTGAGCTTCCAGGCCGTGGCTGCGACGGCGGGTGAGGGGATCGATTTCGAGCTTCCTACATCCACGAGCGAATTCCGGACACGATGGGTGTTCGTCGATGCCGGTGTGCTCAGTCCTCTGCTTCAGGCTCCGTCGGGGCTCGCTGATCCCAACTCCGGCTGGAGCCATCAGCGGCTCGCGAGCCCCGGCCTTGCCCACGTCTGGCTTAGGTTGAGGTTGCTGAAGGATCGCGGCGTAACTGCACCGATGTTGGTGAAGGAATTCGTCCAACGCCGGCTCGCTCCGCTTCAGCGCCATTCTCGCCCAATGTGGACCTTGCTCAGCAGCCAGGACCATATGAGGTTTCAGGAGTCCGGGCTCATGGGAAGAACTGTTTGTGTACCGCTGCAAGAATAAGGATGAATTTGTAAAGGACATGCCTCTCTTCGATGAATGGGGGCCGCAGCCGATCGGCCTGGAGGGGCCTCGTGAGAACCCCGTCGTCGTGGTTCCCTTCCTTGCCCCTGATGCTGAGCTCGCCCCAAGTGACGGTGCAGGTGGGCGAGCTCAGGCGGAGGCCGGCGGCTCGAGTGCTGAGGAGCACGTGCCGGGTGGTGATCCTGGGGCATCGTCCTCAAGAGCCTGCCACTCCCCTCCTGAGGCATCGGTTGCTGAGGAGACGCTGCATGCGACCTCCGAGGCCAAGGCTCCAGGAGCCTCGGGAGGTCGCGGTGAAACGGTGCCCAGCTGTTCGCCGCAACCGGGCACCCCTGAAGATATTCTTCCAAGCTCTTCTTCGGCCCCGCTGCGCGCCGGCCGTCACGTCTAGCATTTCGGTCGTCTTTGTGTGGACTTCGAGGAGCTCCGCAAGAGGAAAGGATCTCCCAGCGGCAGCAACATCTTTGGACCGCTGAAGCGGAGGAAGTACACCGCCGTTGACGTGTAAGTATTGTACCGCTGTGGCTCTCTGTGTGCCGCTTTCTTCTTCTGACGCCAGTCTTTCAGGGCTCCTTCCACTGAGGCTGCCGAGTCTCCTAAGAAACGGCCTCCTTCTTCCTTAACTCTTTCACTGGCCTCGAGCGCTCCGAGTCCGCTGGTTGCCCCTGGAGCTGAAGGGGCACTCCTTCCTTCCTGGCGCGCTGAACCTGTGGCCTCGTCGCTCCTCTCCCTTGGTCTGGCGTGGAGCTTGGCAGGCGTGCCCAAGACTCCTTCGCTGGTCTTTGACGGCAACTTGTTGGCTTCGATCTTTGGCTCCTCTTCGAGCAGCGAGCCCCAGCCGGCTTGGGCTTCTCGCGAGGACGGGCTGGTGTCGGGTGTGGCACCAGCCCCCAGCCCCCTGCCGAGGGGTGGCGCGCCGCATGGCGCTCCGCCCGTAGCCCCCGAGGTGGAGGACGAAGAAGGCCGGGCGTTCGAGCTTGAGCACGGGCGGAGCGTGGTTCGCCATGAGCTCTTCCAGGCGGCGATGAACACGATGAGCCGACTTGGTGAAGAGCTCGCGAGTGTCGATTCGCGTCTTGAGGCTAAAGGTCTCCGGCTGGCGGAGGAGCAGCGCAAGCTGAAGGTGCCATCAACCTCGGCCGCTATCAGCGTGACTTTGAGAACGCGAAGGCCGAGGCGTCTCTCAAGGTTTCCCACGAAGCCCGCTCACGAACCTTGGAAGAGGCTCGCGAGGCTGATCGCCGCTGCGAGGCTGCGGAGAAGCGCGCGTGGGAGCTCCAGGCCTGGAGCGCGTCTCTTGAGCAGCAAGTGGAGGCGCGCAGGGCCGCTCTTGCGTCGCTGAGGGGGACGCCCGCGGAGGAAGAGGAGGTCCGGAAGCGTGAAGAGGCGCTGGCCCTGGAGGCCATCGAGCGTAGCCGCGATCTCGAGCAACTGGAGATGAGGGAGCGTCAAGTTGCCCAAGCAGAAGACGCCGCCGGGGCTCGCGAGGCTGGAGTTGAGGAGGAGGTGAACCGCCGGGTGGCCGGGGTTCGCGCAGACCTGGAGGGCGGGTACGACCTGAAGCTGAAGCTCGCGGGCGTGGAGGATGAGGGCAGAGCCGCTGCCCTCAGGCCCAGGTTGGACGAGGCTGAGAGGCGCGCGGAAGCCACGGCCGCCGCCCTGGTCACGGCGCAGGCGGACTTGGCCTCCGCCCGCGCCGATCTGCGTTCCCTCCGGAGGCGGGTTGATGATGCAGAGGCCGTCGCGAGGCAAAACACGAAGGAGGTGCTCCAACGTCGAACGCTGGAGCGCGAGCATGCCCCTATGCTTCAGGATCTCCGGAACAGGGCCAATATCCCCCTGGGCCATATTTGCGACGTGGAGGCGCCGACCCCTCACTCAAATGATTATGCCAGCCACCTGACCTTCTTCACCGAGGTGGTGACGTGCCTGGAGGCCCGATCTGCCAGAGCTCGCCAGCTGGTGGAGGAAAGGGGGTGTGGACTGCTCGAGCGCGCTTTCTCCCGTGTCTTTAGCCACCTCCTGAACGCCGACCCCAACTTTGACTTTGACGCCGCCGTCGCCCCCGTGCCCACGGTTGTCCGGGGCGACCTAGCGCGCTGGGTTGAGGACCATGTGGACGCGTTGGTCAGGGCCTTCGCTTCGGAGGATGACGCGGTGGTGGTCGTCGCAGACGAAGGTGACGTGGTTGATGGTGGCGACGGGGGCGTCGCCGATGGCGGCGATGATGCCGATGAAGACGACGATGACGCGAGTGACGCGTCTGCGGGTGACGCAGCGAGCGACATTTCTGGCTAATCCCTTGTTCTCCTGTCATTTCTTCCTGCGCACAAACTCGGGCGTGGCCCTTGGAAACTTGTAAGAGCATTTTGAGAGGGGGAGCCCCTCATGTAAGCAAATTGCAGTTTTTACTTTCCCATGCGATGTGAGTTTGTGTCCTCGTGAACTTGTGAATCCTGATGCGAGTTTTCTGTCTTGGTTTACCTTAGTCAGCGCCAGCTTTGAGCTGGACCGCGATGTGTCGAGTTCCTGAGAACCTTGTGTAGCTCGTCACCCCGTCGGAAGGGGCCCCACGAGAGTTGAGCACTAGTTGCAGTGTTAGCGTGCGCTTGGCACGCGCGTGCTTTGTGCAGCCCCGCTCGCGAGGAGCTCGTGGGAAAGGCGCCGGACATGAGTCCCAGACAAGACGATATCCAGAAGGCAAGAAATTGCTCAAACGAGAAAAGGCTCCCCCCCGCACATCGATAAAAACTCAGCTTCAACTCAAATCCAGATCCAGAAAGCAAAGCTACAGAAAGAGAGATCCAAAGCAAAAGGCCGCGTCCGGCACCTAGTCTAGTCTTCTGGTCTTCAAGTCTTCTCACCAGCGCGGAGATAAGTGCTGCCACTAGGCGTGGGAGGGAGCCCCAGGGCCTGAGGCCGGCACCCCTGAGACTCCGGGGCGTGTACAGCCCCAACTCATTATTACGTGAGAGTGTCACGGGAGGCGAGCTTCACAGGCACTGGGCCTTCTTCACAGGTACCGGCCTTGCTTCATATCGCCAAACGAGGGCCCCGCCTTGCGCCACTCTTGACCTCCTCTGAGCCGACTGGTCACCAGGACGACACAGAGGAGGGAAAGAGGACGCCAGCGGTTCCCTCGGCGACCACAAGTCCTCTGCCGGGGGAAGGGTTGTCGAGGCCTCCCCGGCAGAGGGCCTACCTCCGGGTGTCGTCAGGCGTCGCGCGCCGCAGGGAGGGGCCTTGCTCCTGGCTCCCTCTTGGTGGCCCCCAGCGTGTCTCCCTGGTTGGGACGGGTGCCGCCGTGCCTAGGTCATCGATCGACGCTGCAACCTGATTCATCTGTAGTCCATGGTTAGCATAAGCCTGTTCCTGAGAGACTAGCGGTACCCTGTAGTTGCCGCTGCCGGCGCGATCGTTGTGGTTCTCCGTTGGTTCTTGGAAGGCTTCGGCTCCTAGCGCCCCCTCCCCCCAATCTTCTCCAGTGAATGGGCTGAGGTCGTCCTCTGGTGCGTACCCTTGGTCCATCATGCGGGGCACGTAGGCTTCCGGGGCCGTCACCCCGAACACCTCGCCGTGGTGCCCCACGCTCCATGTTGCCCCGCCCATGATGGCATCCTGGGGATGACAATATGGCATCCGGCCGGGACCATGGGGGGCGACGCTTGCGCTTGTGCTTGTCGAGGGCGGCATGGGGGAGTTGGAGCCCCCTATGCCGCCGGCCGTGCTGATGTTGATGAAGCCCCCGGGCGTAGTCAATGGCGCGCGGACGTGGTGAGGTTCGCCGCGCGGCCCCGCAGTGGCCTGGGGAGGGAGTCGATAGCAGAAGGGTGGTGCTCCCGACGCCGCTGCGTCCAGCAGCTCGGCAACACGCTCAAGCAGCGTGTCCCGGCCGCTCTCCATCAGCCTGCATCGCAGCAGCTCCCTTGCCACGGTGAGCGCTGCCCGCATGTTTGCTTGCTCCCGCCGTGAGTGCGGCGCCGTTGCTGCGGCATGGCTTGCTGCTCTTGCCGCGGCCCGTACCTGTCGTGGGGTGAGGGTGGATGACGCCCGGCCGCGCTGCCTGCGCCCGGCGGGGTTTGGTGGCGCCCGTGCCGCTTGGAGTGCAGGGTCGAGACCTTCATGGGCAGGCGGCGCTGCCCGGGCTGGCCAGGCTGCCCGACGGTCGGAGCCGACCCTTGAATCGCCAGACATCATGGCTGGGGAGCGTCGGAGAGCTGACTGGCGGAGAAGAAGCTCCGGCGCACCCCTACCTAGCGCGCCAAATGTCGGATGTGGGGTTCCGGCAAACCCTTAAGGTTCGAACACTGGGGTGTGCGCGAAGTCTCTGCCTCCTACCGATCTATGCTCTAGCTCGCTAAGATCTCGCGGATGAACTCGACGAACTTGCAACACAGAAAGACACGGGGTTTATACTGGTTCGGGCCACCGTTGTGGTGTAATACCCTACTCCAGTGTGGTGGTGGTGGATTGCCTCTTGGGCTGATGATGAACAGTACAAGGGAAGAACAACCTCCTGAGGTTGAGGTGTTCTTGTGCTTGTGAACTTGTGGCGTGAGGATTCGATGCCTCTACTGTGGTGGCTAGCTCTACTTATATAGGCCCTGGCCTCTTCCCAAATATCGAGCGGGAAGGGAGCCAACAACGGCGGGCAAATTTGAAGGGGGACATCTAGTACAAGCTATCATGACAAAAGTGGTCTCCGCCTGCGAAAAGCTCTGGGGTGACGCCGTCTTGGGCTCCACAATGACCTCCGCCTTGCCGTCCTCCGGTCTTGGTCTCGTTGCACCAATATGGCAACCTTTGCCTGATGCCTCGGTACTCTTCGCCTGCGCTGGCCTCCTTAGCACCAAAGAGGAAATAGAGACGTTGTGCGCACTGGCGCCCGCCTGGCACCCGCCTGGTATCGTTCGTCATGGCTCACGTCACGAGAGCCTCGTGAGGTTTGCCTCACCTTGATATCTCCGCTCCTCGTGAGCCTGCTTGGCTAGGCCACTCGAGAGGAGGTCTTGCGTCGTCCTCCTCGCGAGGGTCTTGGGTGCCCTGTTGACGAAGATGGGCCGTACGGCCTGCTGCTTAGCCACGCTGTGGGCCGCAGGCAGGCAAGTCTGGGGACCCCAGTTCCCAGAACGCCAAAAATCAGGGCCCTGAGCCTTGGGAGGCTCTGGGGGATCAGGTGGTTCCTTGAGTACCGTCTCCATCTCCGCCAGGACCGCGTGATGCCTGGCCTCCTGAGTTGCCAGGATGCTCTGCAGGTTGCGCTGGAAGGCAGCTGCCACGCTCGGCAGGCCAAATGGCATTCGAACATAGCTGTGAGGTGGACCCTCGCACCACCCAACACGCGAAGGCCAGAAGCACTGCTGAGATGGGGCCCTGTTGAGCCCTGGGATGTCGATGCAGACGCGCAGCCCGCCATCCTCACCGGAATGGGGAGCTGCGCCCGGTGGTGGGCGGCGGTCGCCGCGCATGGCTCTTGCATCCTGTAGCTCATGAGTGGCCTTGACGATGAACTCCTGTGCCCTCCTGAGGGAAACTTGCCGCAAAGCATGCCTCCACGTGGTGCTCGAGTGCCTCCCTCGTGATGTTGGCTAGGTCTGAGGCCCTCCAGAAGAGAGCCCCCGAGCCCATCCTGAGGAGGGCGCCGGGTGCACCTTCCTATGCGAGGGAGGGAGGCGCCCGAGGTGCGGGCGCTGATCCTGAGGCGGCGCCGCTAGAGACACCACCCCTCTGAGGCCCTGTGCGGAGTAGCTGCTTCTTCTTCTTGGGATGGCCTCAGGAGTGTACTGCGCGCCCTCGTTGTCAGGGTCTTTGATTGCCACGGCTTGGAAGGCGCGCTCGAGGGAGCACACCGCATATCTTTCTTCGTAGGGGACTGTGATGATCCAGCCGCTTCCTGGCATCTTGAGGAGGTTGTAGCCATGGTGGGTCACTACCATGAACTTGGCTAATGCTGGGTACCCAAGGATGGCGTTGTACGGCAGACGGATGTGGGCGACGTCGAAGTCGATGAGCTCGGTGTGGTAGTTGTCACGCTGGCCGAAGGTGACAGGGAGGCGGACTTGCCCTATCGGGGTGGTGGAGCCGCCGGTCACTCCTAAGAAGGTTTGGTAGGCTGTAGCTGATCGTATGGCACTTGGAGGCTATCGAATGTCTCAACGGACAGGACGTTAAGCCCTGCGCCGCCGTCGATGAGGGTCTTGGTGACTTGGACGTTGCTGATGATGGGCGAGCACAGCATCGGGAGGGCGCCAGCGATCGCCGCGCATTTGAGCTAGTCCGCCGAGCTGAAGGCGATGGCGCACTTGGACCACCTGAGCGGGCACATGGCCTCGAGCCTGGGAAGAGCCGCGTTCACCTCGCGAGCAAACTGCTTGAAGACGCGCTGGGATGCTGGGACCTGAGGTCCACCCAAGATGCAGGCGATAGCACGTGGGTCCTGGAAGGCCCCAGCCCCCTCGTCCTCGTGGTGGTCGTCGTTCCTTGTTGCTGGTGGCGGCAGCGGAGGGAGACCAGCATTGCCCTGAGGGCGGTCCTCGCGAGGCTGGTCCCTCCATGCGCCCTCACGAGGCTGGTCCTGCCATCGGTCCTCATGAGGCCGGTTGCGCCACTCGTGGCGGGGGCCGCGGTCGTCCCAGCGTCCTCCACCTCATCCTCTTCCTCGGCCGTAGCCCCGGTCGTTGTGCTCGGGGCATCGACCGAATCGTCCATCTTGAATGGCCCTGAGCTCTTGACAATCATTGGTGTTGTGGTTGTGTATGTTGTGGAAGGCTCAGAACGGACGACTGCTCTTGGACGACTCAGGGTGGTCCCGGCCGCGTTTCGTGTCTGGCTCTGCCGCGAGCACGGCCACCCCTTGCGCTTCACGTCCTTGGCCTTGGCTTTCTTCTCCTCCTATGGTCGATAGCAGGGAGCTCGAGGAGGGAAAGGTGCCCTTCCTCAGCTCTTGCGCACTTGGTCACCATGTTGAACAGCTCCAGAGCCGTGCATAGCTCCTCATGGATGGCGAGCTCCTCCTTCATATTGACATCACGGACGCCATCGGAAAACGCTGAAATGATGGCCTCGTCCGTCACCTTGGGGATCTTGAGGTGAATGCTGTTGAAGCGCAGGATGTACTTCTGCAGGGTCTCTCCTGGCTGCTGCTTGATGCGGCGTAGGTCACCCGCGGCCGGCGGGCCGTCGCGAGTGCCCTGAAAGTTGGCGACGAAGCGGTCGCGCATCTCACCCCAGGAGGAGATCGAGCCCGGGGGCAGGTTCAGGAGCCACGAGCGAGCACCATCCTTGAGAGCCATGGGGAACCAGTTCGCCATGACTTTCTCATCGCCGTTGGCCGCCTCGATGCTCAGCTCGTAGAGCTGCAAGAACTCCGCAAGGTCGGGGGTGCCGTTGTAGCGAGGAGGCAGGTCCAGCTTGAACGTGCCCGGCCAAACGACGCTGCGCAGCTCTGGAGTGAAGGCATGGCAGCCTGCTGTGGCCACCGGGGCCCTTTGCAGATGTGGAGCCTTCCCTTGATGTCCGCGCGCTGCCACCAAAGGAGGCACGCGATCTTGTCGTGGTGACGCTGGGAGCGCAGGGGCATTTTCTTGCGGCCGGGGAACCTCTTGGCAGCTTCTTTCTTCTCGCGCGGGCACCCAACGCGGTGGGTCGCGGTGTGGAGGTGACGGAGGCGCCCCGTGGGCCACGTCACCCGCAGCTGGCGGAGGGCGAGGCAGCGAGAGGGATGGTGCGGGAGAGCCCCCAGCGGTGCTGACAAGCTCGGCGATGCGGTCCAGCCAGTCCTCGTAGAGGTCGTCGACCGGGTGGTAGCGCAGGAGCTCGTGTGCCATGAGCAGCGCGGCCTGCGCGTCCGTGGGTGCGCGACGAGCGTGAGACGATGAGCCGGCCGGAGTTAGCAATGGAGTGGCGGTGCGGCCGTCCCGCCGCACGGAGGGGTGCAGCGAGGACGCTTGCTGCCCGTTTCCCGCCGGGCCGATGGCGGCATTGGCGGCAGGCGACGGAGAACGACGGGGAGGCCCGCCGACAGGGGCCATCTGAGCGACGCGGGCGGCGAGGGCGGCCCGGCGCTCGGCGCGGTCTCGACGCACGTCTGCCATGGATGCGGTGGAGCAGTGGAACATGGATCAACGGAAGGAAAGCTTCAGCGCACCCCTACCTGGCACGCCAAATGTCGGATTTTGGGTTCCAGCAAAACCCTTGAGGTTCGAACTCTGGGGTGCGCACAAAGATCTCTCCTCCCCCTAGCTCACGCTCTCACGACAATCTCAAAGCTCAGCACATCGAACTCGCAGAACAAAGGACACATGGTTTATACTGGTTCGGGCCACTGGTGTGGTGTAATACCCTACTCCAGTGTGGTGTGGTGGATTGCCTCTTGGGCTGAGGATGAACAAGTACAAGGGAAGAACAGCCTCCTGAGGAGAGGTGTCCTTGATCTCGGTGAGTTTGTGTGGTTGAGGATGATCTGAATGGTCCAAGATCAGTTGCCTCCTACTGTGGTGGCTAGTCCTATTTATAGTGGCCCTGGTCCTCTTCCCAAATGTAGGCGGGAAGGGATCCAACAACAGCCAAATTTGAAGGGAGACAACCAGTACAAGTTATCCTGACTAAAGGTGGTCTTCGCCTGCCAAAGGCTCTGGTGGTGACGCCGTCCTAGGCTCCATGGTGACCTCCGTCCTTCCGTCCTGTTGGTCTTGGTCTTGTTGCACTGATATGGAAACCTTTGCCTGATGCCTCAGGACTCCTCGCATGTGCTTGTGTCTTTAGCACCAAAGAGGAAACGAGTACGCTGCGCGCGCTGGCGCTCGCCTGGCCTTGGTCGTCATGGCTTGCGTCACAGGGACCTCGCGAGGTGCCCCTCGCCTTGATCTCTCTGGCCCTCGCGAGCCAGCCTAGCGAGGCTGCCTCCGAGGAGGTCTTGCGTCATCCGCCTCACGAGGCTTGGCCCCTCGCGAGGGTCTTGAGTGTTCGCTGATGAAGATGGGCCGTACCGGGCCGCTGGTGGAGCCACGCCATGGGCCGCAGGCAGGAAAGTCTGGGGACCCCCGTTCCCAGGATGCCGACAGCAACACTGTCAAATTCTTAGCAGATGCATACACAGCGCCGCACCAGAGGCGGTAGTCTTTCGTATCTTCTCAACTTATTTATCGCAACAAGAAAATAGATCGCCACTGCTTTACTGTGATTTCTTGTCCATCACTTGTTAGTTGAAAGCAAACATTGGTTGCGAAGTTGCCTTTGTCCGGTTTGCACCTTCAGATCCGCCATGGCATGCTCAATACTAATGCTTATGGTTTGCCCCTTTTATATTCCACACTAGTTAAATGACAGTAGACTAAATTTAAAAATTGGGTGAGTCAATTTTTGAGAGCTCGCCGGAGTTCGCCGGAGGGAAGGAAGGGGCTCGGGTGGGGAAGGTGGTTGTGGGGGGCGGTGGCCTGGTGGTGGTGGGGCCTCGCCGAACGAAGAAAACTCGATGCAGGTGGGGGCGGCAGGGGTGGGGGTTGGGGTTGCGGAGGAACACATGTGGTGGGGCGGTTCAGGGTAGGGTGGGGGGGGGGGTCGGGGCCGGTGGTTCGGACGGGGGCTCGTGCGGTGTTCTGTAGGGGAAGAATTAGAGATGAGGAAGAAGAAGGGTTACGAGACGTAGGATCTTCATCCAACCGCCTGAAATGGTCGACTGGCCCAAATGACGAAAGTCACGCGACTTGCATGCAGACATTCCTTTATATTCAGTACCATCATCGTAGCTGCTTAGCACTGCTCCTCAATCCATCAAGCTAAACAACGTGCCACTCATAATTCCAAACTTGTTGCTCAAATACGAATGTGATATGATGTTGATATTACTAAACCAGATAACGTTTAATTGGTCAGCTAATGTTCCTACTTTACTTTCAAAAAGCACGTGCACCACATATAGAGAGGCAGTAGGGAGTTGCATTCTTAATGCGCTCTGGTTCATCATGTGTGGGCACTACACAACGAACATTTTATTATCCAAAATCTGCTTGATCTTCTTTAGCATGTTCCTCTTCTGTTCTTCTTTAATAAGTACTCTCTCCGTTCCTAAATACATGTCTTTGTATAGATTCCACCATGGACTACAAATGGAGCAAAATGAGTGAATCTACACTCTAAAATGTATCTGTATACATCTGTATGCGATCCATAGTGGAAATCTCTACAAAGACTTATATTTTGGAACAGAGAGTATGATAGTAGTACAATATGTTCCTTGTAGTGAAGAGGAGCAGGGACATTTGCAGTGTAGAGGTCTATTCGGTCGGTTGTGATGGACACTTTCAACTCTTCGGGCCTCTTTGATCCGTAGGATTTTGTAAACATGGGAATAGGAATTGTAGTGGCTTGCCCACTTGAATCCTATAAGATTAACAAGGAAATGCGGGGAGTTGTGTCGCCTTTGAGAGTTACACTGATATTAACAGTACCGCACCTTGAGTTGAAGAGAGCTGGTATCCGAAGCCTTTCTAGCCGTACCGGCAATAGTAGCCCATATTTTCCAGCAAGTTCCACTTTCCTGATTTTACTTGTGATGCTTACGGTTTTATCGTTATATCTACACTATGATCTGTGTAGCTGCTTTGTGTCGCACTAGCAGCAGTCCACTCTTGAAGATAAACAACACACCAATCATAAGTCCAAAGCTTACTTCTTGAAATACGAATTGTGATATGATAGTGATATTAGTTAATAGACACACATTTAATTGGTCAGCTAATGCTCCCACTTGATTTTCCAAATGCACGTGGCCACATATAGAGAGACAACATGGAATTGCATTTCTTTGGGCGCTGTGATTCATCATGAGTTGGCAACCAACGTTGTATGCGAAGAAGCGGAGCCTCAAGAATATGCTTCCTCTTATGTTCTTTAACATGTTCCTCTTTTGTTATTATGTATTTAGTACATACAGTATGTTCCTTGTCAGGAAGGGGAGCAGGGACATTTGCAGTCAACAGCTGATAGAGCTGGCCTGTATGTGATCGATAGGCTTTCAATTAGTAGCGGCAATACAACACCATATTTTCCAACCAGATCCACTTTCCCGATTTATATATGCTGGTTATGGTCTACCCCTTTTATGTACACTACGATCTTCCTAGTTGTTGTGTGCTCTTGTTATCATGGTTTGGCAATAAACTCTCTATACAGTATATATTATGAACCTATCATCTGCCAACTATCCTTACTTCTGGAGCCTATTTTTTGTGTACTTGTGCCAGATTATATTAATGCATGCACCATATTACAACACACATGGGCTTTCTCATCAGAATCTGGTGATAGCACACAAGGGTTTACAGGGAGCCCCTATACTAGAATATCCTCTGCATTACAAAGATAATCTCACTACTATTTATGTTTTCATGCTTCTCAGATATTATACGTAATCACAGTGTATATCAGAATCCGTGAATCAGAAGAATATTGTGGAACACTACAACGACTTACAAAATTGGCACCAAGGCATTGAGTGCCATTCTGGATGCTTTGAAACTCATACGCTCCCCACCTGCAGATTCTTGTTCAGAATATGATCCTAATGACTATTCCGACCTTGAGGAGTCGAAGGCAGATGGCCTGTCCTGTTCACCCATCAAGGTGCGTGTTCTAATTTGGCAAGGTTTTATTGATTGCGCGTATCTTGCATAAGGTGTCTTGCATTTCTTCTACTTTGTTGCACCGCCATCTGCTTAGTTTACTCATCATATATGTCAAGATGCCATGCCCATCCATTATCAACACATATTCCATCTGTCATCATACCATGTTTTTTCACCCAAATGTTGTTCTTGTGCATCAGACATCAAAAAGGAAGAGGGTGATTGCCAAACCTGAAGGAGCACAAGCAAAGTCCTTGAAAAACATGGTGGTGCAGGAGAAATCAGACAACAACCCACTTATATTGGCTCTACAACCAGTGACACAAAATGGAGGACCGACTCCAGCAGACTGTACCCATACTTCACTGGCCATAACACTAGCCCCACCACACAGGACCCGCACTCCAGCAAAAGGTATGCCGATTTCAGTTGCCATAGCACCAGCTGTACCATAGAAAAATCCCACTCCAGCAAAAAGTACAGCAAGTCCACCGGCCGAAGACCTACCCCAACTGCAGAGACGGCCAATTCCTGCAGATTGGAACCCATTCCAGTTATTCCCAGTTTAAAAGACAATGCTTTCAATGTTGTTAGGACTACGTGCATATATACCCATCATGGGAAGATTATAGTGAAGACAAACACCATTTTCACATCTTCCTGTCCCACTTACATGTAAGTGCTATTATTCATGGTGATTATTTTCCTGTTTTCTGCCGATTGAACACATCAATGATTTACATTACATTGTTGTAAGTAGGCGATGGTCAATCTGGATAGTCATGACAAGCAAAGCTTGCTTGCGCTTTTCAAGGAAGCATTGCAGCAGTATCGGTGTTACCTGAGGAAATCACACTTTGATGGCAAGTCTATAAATGAATTTCCGGTGAAGTCTCATGTGCTAAATTTAGAAGACATTGAATGGAAAAACCTTGTTATGCACTGGTCTCGTTCCCAGGATGAGGTACTGTCGATGATATCACATGACAATTTGAACTTCTACTTTTCCGCATGTGCCTTACAGATCTCTTTTGCAGGAAATCTGCTCGAAGAAGAATTCCAGTTTGAAAAGGACGACAGGATCTCGCAAATATGCTGCCCGCTGCTTTGCTCTTGTTAGCACCTGTTGTCCTGTATCACTGTACTTGCATTCATACCTGGTTCATTATGTGACAGCAGTATGCATGATAGCTTGCTTATGAATTGTTCGCTGCAAATTATCTGATCTGTATGAATGGTTACATTAGTGTAGAATATATCCAATGCCAATGAAAAAGTTTAGCTCTGCATTGTTCTTGTAAGTACCTGCTGTCCTTTATCAGTGTACTTATATTGACAGCTAGTTGTTCATGTACCATTACTCTACAGCTTATTTTCCTTTGCCCTCCATTTTCTATACATCAGATCTATATTTACTCTTACCATAAGGTTGGATAACACTGATGGTACTGAAGAAGTTTAGCTCTGCATTGCTCTTGGTTGTACCTTTTGCATGTATCCCTGTACTTACATTTATAGCTACTTGGTTATGTAGCATCACTCTTCATCTTAAATATTCTCCATTTTTCTTATATTATCACATCTATATTTACTCTTAACAAAATGTAGAATAAAGGCAATGCTTATGAAGAAGATTCTGTGGTAAACTTCTTAAATTGCTCCCCCCATCAGCATGGACAAGGGCTTTATAGAGCCGGTCTTCACCACTAATGTAAGTTTGTCCTTCTCAAGCCTTCAAACTTTGTTGTGTATAATTGGTTAGGCATGACTGCAACAGCTGTTTATTTTTGGTGTTTGCATCAAATTGCATGTTTAAAGTTTATTATGTAGTTCATAAACAAAAGTTTGTCCTTCTCAATTTAAGTTTTCAGTTGTACAACCAAGTTCTTTCTTCATACCATGTAAATTAAACTATACAGAGCAAGTGATCTTCTTTTGCACTGCATGTATGATTATGTTCTTGATCCATAATCCAGTGGTGTGGTGAACCTACCCACTACAACACAACGTCATATTCTGCAATGTCTTAACTATGAACAATGTCATATCATTCTACTATTATTTAAACCGTCTCTTTATTTGCCAATCTGAAATGGGATAAATTGACAGCACACTAACCATTGATACTTATGAGTTCTTGATCTGTAATCCAGTGGTGTCGTGAAGCTGCCAACTCCTTCACAATGTCATTTCCTGCCATGTCTTAACCTGAGCAATACCATATTGTGTTAATGCTATTTTAAATTGTGTCACTTTATTCGCCAACAAGAAATGTGATGAATTGTCATCACTAATACTTATATGTGCAAAACCTGTCATCTGTCTGCTTATTTCTCTTTCAGAGTGAGGAGGATATAAGCATCAAACAAGCGCAGTCTCATCAGCTTGCTCAGCTGCTTGCGCTGCAGCTCTCGAGCAGGGCTAACCTTTCTTGAACTCTATTGAAGTGATGTCGGTTTTGTATATTATTTTGTCAGCATGTTTATTTGCACTGGTGGCGATCTTTGATGCCCACTGTATGTAATCTGCTTGTGCTTTATTATCATAGTGACGAACGTTGATGCCCAGTGGATGTAATAGGCTGTAATTTATTTATTGTATAGTCTAGGTTTTTTCTTATTCACGAAGCTGCAATTATTTTACTGTACATATATCCTATCTTCGCTCCATGAAAAGTAAACCGGCCAAATCGTAAAATAACGGTACATAATCGGGCCGTCATGCAAATCACTATGTATGGGCCGCATCATGGGCCCAGTCATCTGGGTCCTTTAACATGCCTAAATGTAAACTGGCCCACTAGTAGTATCGGGCCTTTAATAGGCCGAGTAAACCGATGGCCCTATTTTCGCAAGAAAATTAAATGGCCTTTTAGTAGGCTGAAAAGTAGGTTGGGCCTGAAACCTGCCGGACAGCTCACGGGCCGACAGCAGGTCGAAATAGACCCCGACCCATGATTGTGCCAATAACATTACGGGCCGTTAACAGGCCAAAATTGGCTTGGTCCTTGTTTGGCTCAATCAGATTATCGACTGTGAGCATGCCAGATGCAAAGCGAGCCATAGTTAGGCCTAACTATATGACGGGCCTTTAACATGCGAAAGAAATATAGGGCCAAAATGTTAAACGGGCCTTTAATAGGCCGAAACTAATCTCAGGCCGTATTACTAAATGGGCCTTTAGCAAACAGAAATCCTAACCGGGCCTCAAGTAGGCCCGAAAGCACAGCGTCCAGTTGACGGGCCGAATCTGATATGGGCCAAAATTTAGCCCAAAGGCTCTTAAAGGGCCTGATCTGATATGCGCCGTAATATGGCCCAGAACGTGGTAGGCTATTGACGGGCCGGATCTCATATGGTCCCTTATTAGGCCCAGAACGTGGCAGACTGTTAATGGACTGGATCTCATATGGGCCGACTTTTGGCCCAAAACATGGCAGCCTGTTAACGGGCCGGCCCACCAGTGTCTTCAAAATCTTGTGGGCCTTTGATTTCTACTACACAACTTTATTCTTGTAGACACGTGTTGGGCCTCCAAGCGCAGAGTTTTGTAGGACAGTAGCAATTTTCCCTCAAGTGGATGACCTAAGGTTTATCAATCCATGAGAGGTGTAGGATGAAGATGGTCTCTCTCAAACAACCCTGCAACCAAATACAAGAAATCTCTTGTGTCCCCGACACACCCAATACAATGGCAATTTGTATAGGTGCACTAGTTCGGCGAAGAGATGGTGATACAAGCTTAGTAATGAAGGTAGAAATATATTTTTATAATCTGAATAATTAAAAAATAGCAAGGTAGAAAATAGTAAACGGAGCAAAAACGGTATTGCAATGCTCTAAAATGAGGCCTAGGGTCCATACTTTCGCTAGTGCAATCTCTCAACAGTGCTAATATAATTGGATCATATAACCACCCCTCAATGTGCGATGAAGAATCACTCCAAAGTTCCTATCTTGCGGAGAACATAAGAAGAAATTATTTGTAGGGTACGAAACCACCTCGAAGCTATTCTTTCTGATCGATCTATCCAAGAGTTCGTACTAAAATAACACCAAATAATTTCAGATTCATAATACTCAATCCAACACAAAGGACTTCAAAGAGTGCCCCAAGATTTCTACCGGAGAAACAAAGACAAGAACGTGCATCAACCCCTATGCGTAGATTACCCCCATGTCACCTCGAGAATCGGCGAGTTGATTGCCAAAACATATATCAAGTGATTCAATATGATACCCCATTGTCATCACGAGTATTCATATGCAAGGCATATATCAAGTGCTCTCAAATCCATAAAAGTATTCAATTCGATAACAACGAAATCTCAAAGGAAAAACTCAATTCATCACAACAAGATAGAGAGGGGAAAACACCATATGATCCGACTATATTAACAATGCCCGCGATACATCAAGATCATGACATCTCAAGAACACGAGAGAGAGAGAGAGAGAGAGATTAAACACATAGCTACTGGTAGAAACCCTCAGCCCCGAGGGTGGACTACTCCCTCCTCATCATGGTGGCCGCCGAGATGATGAAGATGGACACCGATGATGATTTCCCCTCCGGCGGAGTGCTGGAATGGGGTATAGATTGATTTTTTGTGGCTACAGAGGCTTGCGGCGGCGGAACTTCTATATAGGTTAACCCCGAGGGTTTTTGGAATATTTGGGAATTTTTAGGGCGAAGAGGGGGTGCGGGAGGCCACCGAGGTGGGCACAACTCACCTGGGCGCGCCTGGGCCCCCAGGCGCGCCCTGGTGGGTTGTGCCGCCCTCGGGGCACCCCTAGGTGCTGCTCTGGCCCATTGGTGGTCTTCTGGTCCATAAAAAATCCACAAAAAGTTTCGCGGTGTTTGGACTTTGTTTGATATTGATTTCCTGCAATGTAAAAAACAAGCAGAAAACAACAACTGGCACTGGGCACTGGGTCAATAGGTTAGTCCCAGAAAATGATATAAAGTTGCTATAAAATGATTGTAAAACATCCAAGAATGGTAATAAAACAACATGAGTACTTCATAAATTATAGATACGTTGTAGACGTATCAGCATCCCCAAGCTTAATTCCTACTCGTCCTCGAGTAGGTAAATGATAAAAGAAATAATTTATGAAGTGTGAATGCTAGCAAAGTGCATAAGTTTGATCAATGATAATTTCAATCACTTCTCCTAGCATCATGACAACAACTCTTTCTTATAAAATCTCTCATGTTTAAACTGGCAACCAATTCACATGTTAAGGTTCAAACAATGAGTTCTCTTGAAACTCAACAACCTATGTCCTCAGTCACCAAGCAATTGCAATTCAACTTATTCAATAGATTCTAAGGAAGAGCTCCACATACTCAACCATCATATAGTCTTCTATGATTGCTAACACTCACCGCATACACATGAGCAAAACATTTCAACTGGACACATAGAAAGATAGGGGCTTATAATTTCGCCTCCCAACGTATTCACCTCAAGGGTGATGTCAACAATAATAACTCATGCTACCCATATCCAACTGGATGTATGTGCCTAGATCTTTCCTCACCACATGATGCTTGCCAAAAGATAAAAATAAAAAGGAATAGAGAGAAGAACTTTGACTCTTGCATGAAAGTAAATACATAAAAGTAAAAGATAGGCCCTTCGCAGAGGGAAGCAGAGGTTGCCATGCGCTTATTTGTTTGTATACTCAACCCCTTAGTGCAAAAGAACGTCATGTTATATTGCCCCTTATGATAGCAACCTTTATTATGCAGTCTGTCGCTTTTATTCTTTGCCATCACAAGTTCGTACAACGCTCAATTTTCTCTTACACTAAATGATTTAACACTTTTAGAAGCAATTTTTATTGCCTTATTGCACCGATGACAACTTACTTGAAGGATCTTATTCAATCCTTAGGTAGGTATGGTGGACTCTTGAAAATAAGATTTGGGTTTAAGAGTTTTTGGATGCACAAGTAGTATCTCTACTTGGTGCGGAATTTTTGGCTAGCAAAGATGGGGGGCAAGCACCACATGTTGAAGGATCTATGACAATATAACTTCCGTGTGAGTATGAACAAACATAAATCATTACATTGTCTTCCTTGTCCAACGTCAACAATTTTGGCATATAATATTTTGATGGAGTCTCACAATCACAAAAGATTTCCAAGATAGTATATTTGCATGTGAAAGTTCTCTTCCTTATACTAATTATTCATGAATTCCTTGTATGGCCAATATTGTGATTGTCAAGCCTCAAAAGATTCACTTTCTAAACCCAATGTGAAGCTACCACTAGTCATGATATGATTTCAACTTCATGACATTCAATTTATTCAACAATTTACTCATAGGATATAAGTGAAGATCATGCGAGTAGTTAAGTAAATGGGTAGCTAATTGAGGACTCTCTCTTATTAAAAACTTTCAGATCTAAGAATTTTTTTAAAACAGCAAGCAAAACAAAACAAAATGACATTCCAAGAATAGCACACATCATGTGAAGAAGCAAAAACTTAGGCTCAACCGATACTAACCGATAATTGTTGAAGAAGAAAGGTGGGATGCCTACCGGGGCATCCACAAGCTTAGATGCTTGAGACCTCTTGAAATATTATCTTGGAGTGCCTTGGGCATCCCCAAGCTTGAGCTTTTGTGTCTGCTTAATTCCTTTTATACCATGGTTTTCCTAAATCTCAAAAGCTTCATCCACACAAAACTCAACAAGAACTCGTGAGATAAGTTAGCATAAACCAATGCAAAAACCTTATCATTCTCTACTGTAGCAAATCACTAAAATTATTATTCAACATTGCATACTAAATGCCTCTGCATTTTTAGTACTCCTATCCTCTAATAGAATTATTAAACAAGCAAACATATGCAAACAATGCAAACATAACATCAATCTGCCAAAACAGTACAGTCTATAAAGAATGCACGAGTATCAATACTTCCCTAACTCCAAAAGTTATGAAAATTTACCACACTGTAGAAAATTTATCAGAGCTTATTTTGCAAAAAGTTTCAACATTTTATCACATTCTGAATTTTCTAGGGAATGTTTGCAACATCGATAAACTTTCTGTTTTGAAACAGCAACATGTAGACTTGCAAAATAAGCATGGGAAAGGCTATACTTGATATTTTTATTGAAAATAAATATGCAAAATATTATTCTAAATAACAGCAAGAAAATCGTAACAAAATAAAATTATGCTCCAAGCAAAACACATATCATGTGACGAATGAAAACATAGCTCCAAGTCAGGTTACCGATAATGTTGGAGACGAAAGAGGGGATGCCTTCTAGGGCATCTCCCAGCTTAGTTGCTTGGATCTTCCTTGAATATTACCTTGGGGTGCCTTGGGAATCACCAAGATTAGGGTCTTGTCACTCCTTATTCTCCTCATATCGACATCTCACCCAAAACTTGAAAACTTCAATCACACAAAACTTAACGGAACTTTGTGAGATAGGTTAGTATGATAAAGAGCAAATTATTTCACTTTGGTACTGTCAAAGACAAGATTCATAATTGTTTCCACACAATGCCTACTGTAGCATATCGTTTCCACAATTTTATATTGAGCAATATAAGCCATAGAAACTAGAAAACAACCAAACTATGCATTGAAAACAGAATCTGTCAAAAACAGAACAGTCTGTAGTAATTTGTACTCCAACCATATTTATGCTATTCCAAAAAGTCTGAAAAAATACGAAAACCTGGGTAATTTGTCTATTAATATTCTGCAAAAATAATCAGCATTTTATCACGCTTATGTTAAAAATGAGAATTGTTTTCCTGAGCGCAAAATTTTCTATTTTTCAGCAAGATCAAATCAACTAACACCGTAAGCCATCCCAAAGGTCTTACTTGGCACTTTATTGAAACAAAAGCAATAAAACATGATTACTACAGTAGCTTAATCATATGAACACACAAAAACAATAGGTAAAAGTGTTGGGTTGTCTCCCAACAAGCGCTTTTCTTTAATGCCTTTTAGCTAGGCATGATGATTTCAATGATGCTCGCATAAAAGATAAGAATTGAAACATAAAGAGAGCATCATGAAGCACATGACAAGCACATTTAAGTGTAACCCACTTCCTATGCATAGGGATTTTGTGAGCAAACAATTTATGGGAACAAGAATCAACTAGCATAGGAAGACGAAACAAGCAAAACTTCAAGATTTTCAACATATAGAGAGGAAACTTGATATTATTGCAATACCTACAAGCATATGTTCCTCTCTCATAATAATTTTCAGTAGCATCATGAATGAATTCAACAATATAGCTATCACATAAAGCATTCTTTTCATGAATCACAAGCATACAATTTTTATTACTCTCCACATAAGCAAATTTATTCTCATCAATAATTGTGGAAGCAAACTCAACAAAATAACTCTCATGTGATTGGAAATTAAAATCATGATGAAAAGTTTCATGTTTATAATTATTCAATATAGCATACATGCCATCACCATAATCATCATATATAGGAACTTTGTTGTCATAATCAATTGCAACCTCCTCCAAAATAGTGGATTCATCATTAAATAAAGTCACGACCTCTCCAAATTCACTTTCATCAATATAATCATCATAAATAGGAGGCATTCAATCATCATAATAAATTTTCTCATCAAAACTTGGGGGACTAAAAATATCATCTTCATCAAATATTGCATCCCCAAGCTTATGGCTTTGCATATCGTTAGCATCATGGATATTCAAAGAATTCATACTAACAACATTGAAATTATGCTCATCATTCAAATATTTTGTGCCAAACATTTTATTGACTTCTTCTTCTAACAATTAAGCACAATTTTCCGAACCATCGTTTTCAAGAAAGATATTATAAAGATGATCAATAATATGATGCAACCTCAATTCCATTTTTTATGTAGTTTTCTTTTATAAACCAAACTAGTGATAAAACAAGAAACTAAAAGATTCAATTGCAAGATATAAAGATATATCTTCAAGCAATCACCTCCCCAGCAACGGCGCCAGAAAAGAGCTTGGTGTCTACTATGCAACTTTATTCTTGTAGACATGTGTTGGGCCTCCAAGCGCAGAGTTTTGTAGGGCAGTAGCAATTTTCCCTCAAGTGGATGACCTAAGGTTTATCAATCCGTGGGAGGTGTGGGATTAAGATGGTCTCTCTCAAACAACCCTGCAACCAAATACAAGAAATCTCTTGTGTCCCCAACACACCCAATACAATGGCAATTTTTATAGGCGCACTAGTTCGGCGAATAGATGGTGATACAAGCGTAGTAATGATGATAGAAATATATTTTTATAATCTGAATAATTAAAAATAGCAAGGTAGCAAATAGTAAACGTAGCAAAAACGGTATTGCAATGCTTCAAAATGAGGCCTAGGGTCCGTACTTTCGCTAGTGCAATCTCTCAACAGTGCTAATATAATTGGATCATATAACCACCCCTCAAAGTGCGATGAAGAATCACTCCAAAGTTCCTATCTTGCGGAGAACATAAGAAGAAATTATTTGTAGGGTACGAAACCACCTTGAAGCTATTCTTTCCGATCGATCTATCCAAGAGTTCGTACTAACATAACACCAAATAATTTCAGATTCATAATACTCAGTCCAACACAAAGAACTTCAAAGCGTGCCCCAAGATTTCTACCGGAGAAACAAAGACAAGAACGTGCATCAACCCCTATGCGTAGATTACCCTAATGTCACCTCGGGAATCCACGAGTTGAGTGCCAAAACATATATCAAGTGAATCAATACGATACCCCATTGTCACCACGAGTATTCATATGCAACACATATATCAAGTGCTCTCAAATCCATAAAAGTATTCAATTCGATAACAACGAAATCTCAAAGGGAAAAACTCAATTCATCACAACAAGATAAAGAGGGGGAAACACCATATGATCCGACTATATTAACAAAGCCCGCGATACATCAAGATCGCGCCATCTCAAGAACACGAGAGAGAGAGATTAAACACATAGCTACTGGTACAAACCCTCAACCCCGAGGGTGGACCACTCCCTCCTCATCATGGTGGCCGCCGGGATGATGAAGATGGCCATCGGTGATGATTTCCCCCTCTGGCTTAGTGCCGGAACAGGGTCTAGATTGGTTTTTCGTGGCTACAGAGGCTTGCGGCGGCAGAACTTCTGATCTAGGTCAACCCCGAGGGTTTTTGGAATATTTGGAAATTTATAGGGTGAAGAGGGGGTGCGGGAGGCCACCGAGGTGGGCACAACCCACCTGGGCGCGCCTGGGCCCCCAGGCGCGCCCTGGTGGTTTGTGCCCCCCTCGAGGCACCCCCAAGGTGCTTCTCTGGACCATTGGTGGTCTTCTGGTCCATAAAAAATCCACAAAAAGTTTCACGGTGTTTGGACTCCGTTTGATATTGATTTCCTGAGATGTAAAAAACAAGCAAAAAACAGCAACTGGCACTGGGTCAATAGGTTAGTGCCAAAAAATGATATAAAGTTGCTATAAAATGATTGTAAAACATCCAAGAATGATAATAAAACAACATGAATACTTCATAAATTATAGATACGTTGGAGACGTATCAGCCTTTAGCTGGGCCCGCCCATTATGGTGTGCAAAATCTTGTGGGCCTTTAGCTGGGCCGACCCATTATGGTCCGTGATACGTCTCCAACGTATCTATAATTTATGAAGTATTCATGCTATTATATTGTCCATCTTGGATGTTTAATGGGCTTTATTATACACTTTTATATTATTTTTGGGACTAACTTATTAACCCAGAGCCCAGTGCCAGTTTCTGTTTTTCTCCTTGTTTTAGTGTTTCGCAGAAAAGGAATATCAAACGGAGTCCAAATGGAATGAAACCTTCGGGGAAGTTATTTTTGGAACGGAAGCGATCCAGAAGACTTGGAGTATACGTAAGGGAAGCAATGAGGAAGGCACGAGGCAGGGGGGTGCGCCCACCCCCCCTGGGCGCACCCTCCACCCGTGGGCCCCTCGTGGCTCCCCTGATGTATTTGTTCCGCCTATATATGTCGATATACCCTAAAAATATCGGGGAACATAATGGATCGGGAGTTCCGCCGCCGCAAGCCTCTGTAGCCACCAAAAACCAATCGGGACCCTGTTCCGGCACCCTGCCGGAGGGGGGAATCCCTCATCGGTGGCCATCTTCATCATCCCGGCGCTCTCCATGACGAGGAGGGAGTAGTTCACCCTCGGGGCTGAGGGTATGTACCAGTAGCTATGTGTTTGATCTCTCTCTCTCTCTCGTGTTCTTGATTTGGCACGATCTTGATGTATCGTGAGCTTTGCTATTATAGTTGGATCTTATGATGTTTCTCCCCCTCTACTCTCTTGTAATGGATTGTGTTTTCCCTTTGAAGTTATCTTATCGGATTGAGTCTTTAAGGATTTGAGAACACTTGATGTATGTCTTGCCGTGCTTATTTGTGGTGACAATGGGATATCACGTGATCCACTTGATGTATGTTTTGGTGATCAACTTGCGGGTTCCGCCCATGAACCTATGCATAGGGGTTGGCACACGTTTTCGTCTTGACTCTCCGGTAGAAACTTTGGGGCACTCTTTGAAGTACTTTGTGTTGGTTTGAATAGATGAATCTGAGATTGTGTGATGCATATCGTATAATCATATCCACGAATACTTGAGGTGACATTGGAGTATCTAGGTGACATTAGGGTTTTGGTTGATTTGTATCTTAAGGTGTTATTCTAGTATGAACTCTAGGATAGATCGAACGGAAAGAATAGCTTCATGTTATTTTACTACGGACTCTTGAATAGATCGATCAGAAAGGATAACTTTGAGGTGGTTTCGTACCCTACCATAATCTCTTCGTTTGTTCTCCGCTATTAGTGACTTTGGAGTGACTCTTTGTTGCATGTTGAGGGATAATTATATGATCCAATTATGTTATTATTGTTGAGAGAACTTGCACTAGTGAAAGTATGAACCCTAGGCCTTGTTTCCTAGCATTGCAATACCTTTTACGCTCACTTTTATCGCTTGGTACCTTGCTGTTTTTATATTTTCAGATTACAAAAACCTATATCTACCATCCATATTGCACTTGTATCACCATCTCTTCGCCGAACTAGTGCACCTATACAATTTACCATTGTATTGGGTGTGTTGGGGACACAAGAGACTCTTTGGTTTTTGGTTGCAGGGTTGTTTGAGAGAGACCATCTTCATCCTACGCCTCCCACGGATTGATAAACCTTAGGTCATCCACTTGAGGGAAATTTTGCTACTGTCCTACAAACCTCTGCACTTGGAGGCCCAACAACGTCTACAAGAAGAAGGTTGTGTAGTAGACATCAAGCTCTTTTTTGGCGCCGTTGCCGGGGAGGTGAGTGCTTGAAGGTATATCTTTAGATCTTGCAATCGAATCTTTTTGTTTCTTGTTTTATCACTAGTTTAGTTTATAAAAGAAAACTACAAAAAATGGAATTGAGTTTGTCTCATGCTTCATCTTTTTAATATCTTTCGTGAGTCTGATGGAAAGGAAAATTGCGGCAAAGTGTTAGAAGAAGAATGCATTAAAATGTTTGGCACTAAATCTTTGAATGGTGAGCATGATTGCAATGTTGTTAGTATGAACTCTTTGAATATCCATAGTACTAATGATGATTGCACGAGTCATGATGGAAATGTCTCTTATAAGCATGTCAACTTTTGTGTAGTGCATAGAGTTTGCAAGTACACACCAATTAGGGAAGATAGATTTTGCAAGAGGCATAAGTACTTAGAAACTTAAATGGTTGCAAGAAAGGCTAGATGTTTGTGCTGAAAATTTAAATTTTCTTAGCCATACTTGTGAACTTTGCAATGAACGTGGTCATTTAACTATCCGATGCAAATTGTTTCATGATCTAATCGTTTCCAAAAATTGTGATGACTTGATTTCCCTTGCACATCATAATGAACTTAGTTTGCTTATGGGTTATGAAGAAATGAAATGTATAACTAACTATCTTCCAGTATTTGCCCGTGATAAACTTCTTGATTTTGATCTAGAGGAAATTTATATGTATTGTGCAGTGAATTGCATTGAAAATCCTTATATTGCCAATTACATAAAGAAAAGAAAGCAAATAGAAGATGAAGAGAATACTAATGAAAGGGAAGAGACTTCCCAATATCCTCCTATTATTTCTTATGATGAATCAGGTAACGAGGAGGAGCCTTATATTCAACCAATCTCATTAATAAGGAGCTCCAAAAAGAGGGTTGAACCCACACATGATGTGAAGAAGAAAAAGAAAAGACGAAGAAGCAAAGGTAGAAAGGTATCCCTCCCAAATGATGTTGCTCCTATTACTCATTGTGATGATGATAATTGCTATACTATTGGTGCTATCCATACTATTAAAGATGAGAGTGATTATGCTTATGATATGAAAAGGCCCAAGCTTGGGGATCCTATGTTTGATGAAGATGATGTTCTTGAGAATATATTTGTTGCAATTAATGTTTGTCCCAAGCTTGGGGATGCTACGTTTAATGGAGATGATATTTTTAGTCTCCCAAGTTTTGATATGCGAATTTATAATGATGATAGCATGCCCCTACTTATGATGATTATATTGATGAAAGTGGGCTTGGAAGAGTGTCAACTTTAGGAAGTAATGATCCCACTATTTTGGAGGATGTCGAATCTTATTATGATAATTATGAAAGTGGATTTGGAGAGGTCATGAATTTATTTAGTAATGACTCCACTATCTTGGAAGAGGTTTCAATTGATTATGATGAGAACAAAGTTGCTACTTATGATGATTATTGTGATGAAACTTTTTCTATAAAAAGTAGTGATGATTATATTTATAAAACTTGTCATGATTATGATTACCCTTTTTCTGAACATTTCTCTTTTAATGTGGAAACAATTTATAGTATTCAAGTCTCTCATGATACTCCCACTATTCCGAATGAGAAGAATTTTGCTTATCTGGAGAGTAGTAAATTTTGTATGCAAGTAGATCATGAAAAGAATGCTTTTGGTGCTGGTTATATTGTTGAATTCATTCATGATGCTACTGAAAATTGTTATGAGGGAGGAATATATGCTTGTAGGAGTTGCAATAATATCAAGTTTCCTCTCTATGTGCTTAAAATCTTGAAGTTATGCTTGTTTTGCCTTCCTATGCTAGTTGATTATTGTTCCCATAAGTTGTTTGCTCACAAAATCCCTATGCATAGGAAGTGGGTTATACTTAAATGTGCTAGTCATATTATTCATGATGCTCCCTTTATGTTTCGACTCTTATCTTTTATGCGAGCACCGTTGAAATCATCATGCCTGGCTAGGGACATTAAACGTTAGCGCTTGTTGGGAGGCAACCCAATTTTATTTTAGTCTCTTGCTTTTTGGTTCTGTTTAGGAATAAATATTTCATCTAGCCTCTGGTTAGATGTGGTTTTATGTTTTACTTAGTGTTTGTGCCAAGTAAGACCTATAGGATCTTCTTGGATGATAGTTATTTGATCTTGCTGAAAATTCCAGAAACCTTCTGTTCACAAAAACAATTGTTTAAAATCACCAGAACGTGATAAAATACTGATTCCAATTGCAGCAGATCATTAATCAAATTATCTAGGTCTTTATATTTTGGTAGAATTTTTTGAGTTCCAGAAGTTTGCGTTAGTTACAGATTACTACAGACTGTTCTGTTTTTGACAGATTCTGTTTTTCGTGTGTTGTTTGCTTATTTTGATGAATCTATGGCTAGTAAAATAGTTTATAAACCATAGAGAAGTTGGAATACAGTAGATTTAACACCAATACAAATAAATAATGAGTTCATTACAGTACCTTGAAGTGGTGTTTTGTTTTCTTTCGCTAACGGAGCTCACGAGATTTTCTGCTAAGTTTTGTGTTGTGAAGTTTTCAAGTTTTGGGAAGGATACGATGGACTATGGAATAAGGAGTGGAAAGAGCCTAAGCTTGGGGATTTCCAAGGCACCCCAAGGTAATATTCAAGGACAACCAAGAGCCTAAGCTTGGGGATGCCCCGGATGGCATCCCCTCCTTTCGTCTTCGTTCATCGGTAACTTTACTTGGAGCTATATTTTTATTCACCACATGATATGTGTTTTGCTTGGAGCGTCATTTTATTTTCTTTAGCTTTGCTTGCTGTTTGAATAAAATACCAAGATCTGAAATTCTTAAATGAGAGAGTCTTCACATAGCTACATAATTATTTAACTACTCATTGATCTTCACTTATATCTTTTTGGAGTAGTTTGTCATTTACTCGTGTGCTTCACTTATATCCTATGAGTAAATGGTTGAATGATTTGAATGTCATAAATCTGAAATTATATATGTTTCATATGCCTTTCCCATGGGGAGTAAGGCCTTCACATATAAGAAGTAGAGGTGGTAAAAATTTTGAAGGTTAGCAAACATTGTATTGGTCACTTGAACAATTCATGAAAGAATATTGAAGGAAGAGAGATTTCACATATAAATATACTATCTTGGACATCTTCTATGATTGTGAGCCCCATTAATTATTTTCAAACCTGAGCAAATTAGTTGAAGTTGGACAAGGAAGACAACATAATGAGTTATGCTTGGGTATATTTGTATAGAAGTTATATTGTTATGGATCCTCTAACATGTGGTGCTTGCTATTTAGAATCCTTTGCTAGCCAAAATATCTGTACTAAGCGGGAATACTGCTTGTGCATCCAAATTCCTTGAACCAAGTTTCTTCCATGAGTGTCCACCATATCTACCTATATGCGGTATTTACCTGCCGTTCCAAGTAAATTTGCATGTGCCAAACTCTAAACCTTCAAATAATAATCTGTTTTGTATGCCCGAATCGCTCATGTAGCGACTAGGGGCTGTCAGTATCTTCCATGCTAGGTGGGTTATTCTCACGATGAGTGGACTCCGCTCATCATTCACGAGAAAATGGCTGGTAATTGGGATGCCCAGTCCTATGATCAAAAGATCAAAAACAAATTCGCAAATAATTTAAACAAACTCCCCCAGGAATGTTGATAGTTGGACGGCACCCGTTGTTTCGGACAAGCCGTGGAGTGTGAATGTTGGTGGAGGGGGAGTAAAATCTTTACCTTTATGTTTGGGAACCGCCTATAATGTTTCTAGTATGGAAGATATTGGGAACTCTTGGTGGTTATGTTGACAATGAAAGCATACCTCTCAAAATTATTTTCATCTCTGTTTTTGCTTCGAGCTCTGGCACCTCTGCAAATCCCTGCTTCCCTCTGCGAAGGGTCTATCTTTTACTTTTATGCAAGAGTCAGTAGTATTCCTTCTCATTCCAACCCACTCTTTAGTTGGCAAGCATCATGTGATGGAAAGATTTAAGCATATATGGCCATTCAAATATATTTGATCATGAATTATTATTGTTGACAATTATCTATATGATAAATAAGTTGGGAGGCGAAACATTAAGCCCCTATCTTTCTGTGATCGATGGATGCTATTTGTTCTAAAAATATGCTTTGAGTGGTAGCAATCATGGAAGACTATATGATAGTTGAGTATGTGGGATTTGCTAAATCAAAGCTCTGACATAGACTCTTCCTGAAAATAAGATGAATTGTAATTGTTTGATGACTAATAACATAGTTTGTTAGTTTTCAAGAAAGTTTATGATCTATACTTTAACATGTGAATAGCTTGTTACTTGATCATGAGAAGTTCTATGAGTTGAGCTACTGTTATGACATATGATGATGCTAGAAAAGGTGATTGAAATTATCATTGATCAAACTTGTGCACCTGCTAGCATTCACACTTCATAAATTATTTCTTTTATCATTTACCTACTCGAGGACGAGCAGGAATTAAGCTTGGGGAAGCTGATACGTCTCCAACGTATCTATAATTTATGAAGTATTCATGCTATTATATTGTCCATCTTGGATGTTTAATGGGCTTTATTATACACTTTTATATTAATTTTGGGACTAACTTATTAACCCAGAGCCCAGTGCCAGTTTCTGTTTTTCTCCTTGTTTCGGTGTTTCGCAGAAAAGGAATATCAAACGGAGTCCAAACGGAATGAAACCTTCGGGGAAGTTATTTTTGGAACGGAAGCAATCCAGAAGACTTAGAGTATACGTAAGGGAAGCAACGAGGAAGGCAAGAGGCAGGGGGCGCGCCCACCCCCTGGGCACGCCCTCCACCCTCGTGGGCCCCTCGTGGCTCCCATGATGTATTTCTTCCGCCTATATATGTCCATATACCCTAAAGACATCGGGGAACAGAATAGATTGGGAGTTTCGCCGCCGCAAGCCTCTGTAGCCACCGAAAACCAACCGGGACCCTGTTTCGGCACCCTGCCGGAGGGGGGAATCCCTCACCGGTGGCCATCTTCATCATCCCGGCGCTCTCCATGACGAGGAGGGAGTAGTTCACCCTCGGGGCTGAGGGTATGTACCAGTAGCTATGTGTTTGATATCTCTCTCTCTCTCTCTCTCTCTCTCTCTCTCTCTCTCGTGTTCTTGATTTGGCACGATCTTGATGTATCGCGAGCTTTGCTATTATAGTTGGATCTTATGATGTTTCTCCCCCTCTACTCTCTTGTAATGGACTGAGTTTTCCCTTTGAAGTTATCTTATCGGATTGAATCTTTAAGGATTTGAGAACACTTGATGTATGTCTTGCCGTGCTTATCTGTGGTGACAATGGGATATCACGTGATCCACTTGATGTATGTTTTGGTGATCAACTTGCGGGTTCCGCCCATGAACCTATGCATAGGGGTTGGCACACGTTTTCGTCTTGACTCTCCGGTAGAAACTTTGGGGCACTCTTTGAAGTACTTTGTGTTGGTTTGAATAGATGAATCTGAGATTGTGTGATGCATATCGTATAATCATACCCGCAGATACTTGAGGTGATATTGGAGTATCTAGGTGACATTAGGGTTTTGGTTGATTTGTATCTTAAGGTGTTATTTTAGTACGAACTCTAGGATAGATCGAACGGAAAGAATAGCTTCATGTTATTTTACTACGGACTCTTGAATAGATCGATCAGAAAGGATAACTTTGAGGTGGTTTCGTACCCTACCATAATCTCTTCGTTTGTTCTCCGCTATTAGTGACTTTGGAGTGACTCTTTGTTGCATGTTGAGGGAGAGTTATATGATCCAATTATGTTATTATTGTTGAGAGAACTTGCACTAGTGAAAGTATGAACCCTTGGCCTTGTTTCCTAGCATTGCAATACCGTTTATGCTCACTTCTATCGCTTGCTACCTTGCTGTTTTTATATTTTCAGATTACAAAAACCTATATCTACCATCCATATTGCACTTGTATCACCATCTCTTCGCCGAACTAGTGCACCTATACAATTTACCATTGTATTGGGTGTGTTGGGGACACAAGAGACTCTTTGTTTTTTGGTTGCAGGGTTGTTGGAGAGAGACCATCTTCATCCTACGCCTCCCACGGATTGATAAACCTTAGGTCATCCACTTGAGGGAAATTTGCTACTGTCCTACAAACCTCTGCACTTGGAGGCCCAACAACGTCTACAAGAAGAAGGTTGTGTAGTAGACATCAGTCTGCAAAATCTTGTGGGCCTTTAGCCGGGCCGGCCCATTATGGTGTGCAAAATCTTGTGGGCCTTTAGTTGGGCCGGCCCATTTAATATTTATGGACCACTTTTCGGCCCGTCCACGTGTCAACATATCATAGGCGCATCTCGCCCATTGGATGAGTGACATCTGTGCCAACGCGGAGCTGACACTTGGTTCCGTCGGCCAATGATAATTTTACATGTGGAAAATCGCCATTGGTCATGGCTGTTAGCGGGTTACCCGATCCAAAACCGGACCTGATAACTTAACGGCGACCCGCTATGGTGGATGCCACGTGTCGGTTACCCTTGACGAAAGCACTTCGATGATGCGCCATTTATCGTCATGGAAGTGGACACTTCCGTGATGATTATTTTGGTAATGTCATGGAACACTTCTACGACAACACATGTATGACTATCTTGATTCTGTCATAAAATCATCATGGATGTACATGCATGACCGAAAACGTGATCTACTGTGACAAACATGTATCATCACGGAAGTGTATTTTTTTGTAGTGGATGTTGAAGTTCCTCCACAAGAGGCTCCATGAACAAATCAAAATCCTTTCCAGGACTTTTTGGACCTGGGATGAGCAAGCGATCATGTAGTTTGATTCTTTGGTGCAGACATTTGGAGGCATGTTGTAAGGGATAACAAGCACTGGCCACATGCTATATGTGGCACTCTGGTGGCCAAATGGGTTAAATCCATCTGAAGCTAAGCCAAGTCTAATGTTTCTCGGGTCAGCAGCAAACTTTTTGTGTTTCTGATTGAATCTTTTCCAGTCACTACCATGAGATGGATGGCTCATTACATTCTGATCTCTGTACTCCTAGTTCCTAGAATGCCACAGTACATCCTCTCTTGTTTCAGCATCATGAAACAACCTATGCAATCTTGGTATAATTGGAAAATGTCTCAAAACATTATGAGAAATCATCTTCACAGCATCGCCATCTTTCCATCTTGATGATTTGCATTTTGGGCATTCACTTAAGTTGGCATAATCCTTCCGGAACAGAACACGGTTATTCTTACAAACATGGATCATATTGATACGTCTCCAATGTATCTATAATTTTTTATTGTTCCATGCTGTTATATTATCATTCCTGGATGTTTTATAATCATTTTATAGTCATCTTATATCATTTTTTGGTACTAACCTATTGACATAGTGCCAAGTGCCAGTTGCTGTTTTTTTGCATGTTTTTTTGCATCGCAGGAAATCAATACCAAACGCAGCGAAATTTTTTGGGGTTTGTTTATGGACTAGAAGACATCCAGTGGGCCGAAGAAGCACCTAGGGGGGGTGCTCTAAGGGGAGCAGAATCCACCAGGGCGCGCCTGCAGGCCCAGGCGCGCCCTGGTGGGTTGTGCCCACCTCGGGTGCCCCCCAGACCGCCTCTTTACTCTATAAATACCCCAATATTCCAGAAACCCTTGGGGAGTCGACAAAAATCAATTCCGGCCGCCGCAAGTTCCAGAACCACCAGATCCAATCTAGACACCATCACGGAGGGGTTGATCATGTTCGTTGGTGCCTCTCCGATGATGCATGAGTAGTCTTTTTTAGACCTACGGGTCCGTAGTTAGTAGCTAGATGGCTTCCTTTCTCTCTTTTGCTTCTCAATACAATGGTCTCTTGGATATCCATACGATGTAATTCTTTTTGGGTGTGTTTGTTGGGATCGGATGAACTTTGAGTTTATGATCAGATCTATATTTTTATCCATGAAAGTTATTTGAGTCTTATTTGATCTCTTATATGCATGATTGCTTATAGCCTCGTATTTCTTCTCCGATATTTGGATTTTGTTTCGCCAACTTGATCTATTTATCTTGCAATGGAAAGAGGTGCTTTGTGGTGGGTTCGATCTTACGGTGCTTGATCCCAGTGACAGAAGGGGAACCGACACGTATGTATCGTTGCTATTAAGGGTAACAAGATGGGGTCTATTTCTACATAAATAGATCTTGTCTACGTCATGTCATCGTTCTTATTGCATTACTCCATTTCTCCATGAACTTAATACACTAGATGCATGCTGGATAGCGGTCGATGTATGGAGTAATAGTAGTAGATGCAGGCAGGAGTCGGTCTAGTAATCTTGGACGTGATGCCTATATAATGATCATTGCCTCGATATCGTCATGATTATTTGAATTTCTATCAATTGCCCAACAGTAATTTGTTTACCCACCGTTTGCTATTTTTCTCGAGAGAAGCCACTAGTGAAATCTACGCCCCCGGGTCTCTTCTTTAATATATTTGCCTTTGCAATCTATTCTATTTGCTTTTATTTTCAGATCTATTAAACCAACAATACAAAAATAGCTTGCTGCACTCTATTTTATTTGGCGTTCGATCTATCAAATTATTACAACTTTCTCCTGTCCACGTGCCAATTTCTGGCGCTGTTACCCGAAAGGGATTGACAACCCCTTTAACACGTCGGGTTGTGAGTATTTGTTATTTGTGTGCAGGTGCTGTTTACATAGTTTTGCTTGGTTCTCCTATTGGTTCGATAACCTTGGTCTCATCACTGAGGGAAATACCTACCATCGTTGTGGTGCATCATCCCTTCCTCTTTGGGGAAATACTGACATAGCCTAGCAGACATCACATATCATATCCAATTCTAACTACACGAAGGAATTCTTCATTTTACTGTAGGTGTGCGGCAGCTCAGACGCATATGGGAAAGATTTGCGGAAAGCAGCCAACATCGCATCGAATGATTTGTTGGTCATCCGCTCAGATGCCTTCACCTAAAGAAAGGTGACCATAGCTGAGAATACTGACAGCTTATTTCCTGGGGTGACAACCACGTTGCATTGTTCCAACATGCGGGCCCACCATTTTTCTTCTGCAGGTGAAAGTTCATGAAATGCACAAGCATTTCGTAGCATTGTTTCAATGTTGGTCAAACTCACTGGCTCCGCCACTACCATCTCCTCCTCCTCTTCCACCTGAGCATCAGGCAGATCAAGATGGTGATCTCCTGCTTCCACATAGTCAGTAACATTGACATTCACAGCTTCATGATGAACCCACCTAGTATATGTGACCGACATCCCATACAAGTGTAGATGATTTTGCATAGTTGACCGGGGTCTTGTAACTGAATTCATACAACTGCTACACGGGTAGAGCACATCTGATTTCGAACCATCGTACTCAGCTCTGATAAAGTTCATGAAATTTTCAACCCCCTCGACATACGCAACAGAGAATCTTTGAGCAGAAGTTGTCCAAGTCCTGTCCATCTGTTAGACATACAAATTAGTTCTTCTACTAGATATTACAGGAAAAACATATATGATTTTTATGAAGTACATAAAAAATACCTAGGTCGATGTCTAAAGCTATGGCAAGATATTTGGACAAGCAGATCTAAGTAACAAAATATATGTAAAGCTAATTCAGCAAACATATTTGAGTGCTAATATTAGCAGGCTGTTTCAGCAGTCAATGAGGCCGAGCACATAGCCATCGAAGGCCATCTCAGCAACAAAGATCAAGTATAAAACGGTGTAGAGCTATTTCACCTAACAGATTGGCTACTAGACCATGGCAATCTACGTCACAATAAATATATGACAGGATATTTTAGCAACTAATCGGGCGTGGCATGCCATCTCAGCTAAGTAGATTGAGTGCAGAACAGGGCAAGGAAGCTTCTTAAGCAGAGCATATCGATTGTAAACTACTTCGGAAAATGGTGAGATTAATAGTGTCTATCAGCTACCATTCAGCGCTACTCCAACATGCACGGGGCCTTAGTCTAGAATGCGCGTACCATGGGAGAAGCTGACCGCCGTGCGTCTCCACAAGAACGTCGCCAGCGGTGGTGGCGCGGCTAGAGGACGACAGTCTACGAGAGCGTAATGTGGGAGCGAGAGGATCATTGTGCGAATGGAGTGGAGGGGCCGGGGGGAGGGGGTTTAGGGAATATTATTGGCTAGTTGGCCGAAGGGCGGTTGAATTTGGGATTTGGGAGGAATTTTTTGGGGGGATTTTTTCACGGTGGGCGGGGGATTTTGGCGCATGGTCGGTTTCTCCAAGTGCCGTCCCACGTGTCAGTGAAGAGGCAAGCCGAAGCGCGTTCCATTTGCGTGAGCCGTGTGCAGGACCGACCATGTGAGGGGTGCAATGCGACAGCGACAGGCGTGTTGTGAGTGTGCCACCTTTTTTCCTTTTAAACTTGGTGCTTCGCGCGATCCATCGATACTACTACTAGTAATCCGGTAATCCCGACTAAAACGGCGCGGCCGAGTCTTTTCCCGCGTGATATGCTGGGAGGTTGGCTTAGTTGGTTTTTTCAGGACGAGTAATGCTACATCTACGTAATCCCAGTTATGTAATTAACGTAATGTGAAACGTGTGGGCTGTTGATTGGAGATTGGGGGAGGGAGGGGCCCACCACCATGAAAATCAGGGGGGAGAGAGAGAGGCAATTTACGTTAACCCTTTCGTAGGTTCCTGTAGATGTAGAAAGATGTGAAATGTGTGAATGTGTAGTGGACGTACTATTGGAGTGCCTAAGATAAATTGTGTATGTAGACCCTATGTGTTTTTTTACTTCGCATGTTAGCTTTGTCTCGGGTCAAACCTTCTAAGTTTATACACACAAAAACGAATCATCATTCCATATATTTTCATACTCCTACAATATATCTTACTATTATTGTGAAAGTTCATATACACCGGACGAGATTCATGCAAACATGGCAGATTTTCATTACATTTCGAACTTTTATAGGACAGAAAAATAAAAGAAACCCGACCCTAAACCTATAAAATGGCGGCGACCGATGTTCTCCATCTGTGATCTCCATGTACAGGGGCGGGATTCAAGACCCGTGATCAAAGTGAAGGTGCAGTCTCCGGTGAGGAAGAGTAGAACACGGGTGACGGACCGGCCAGTTGGCACACCATGCCCTGCCGCCTCCCATGCCCTACTCATCCTCGGAGGAGTCTGATATGTCTCCAATGTATCTATAATTCGTGAAGTATTCATGCTGTTATATTATCATTCTTGGATGTTTTACAATCATTTAATAGCAACTTTATATCACTTTTTGGGACTAACCTATTGAACCAGTGCCCAGTGCCAGTTGCTGTTTTTGCTTGTTTTTTACATTGCAGGAAATCAATATCAAACAGAGTCCAAACACAGTGAAACTTTTTGTGGATTTTTTATGGACCAGAAGACATCCAATGGGCCAGAGCAGTACCTGGGGGGTGCCCCGAGGGGGCACAATCCACCAAGGCGCGCCTGGGCCCCCAGGTGCACCCCGGTGGGTTGTGCCCACCTCCGTGGACTCCCGCACCCCCTCTTCGCCCAATAAATCGTAAAGTATTCCAAAAACCCTTGCAGAGACCCTAGATCAGAGGGGGAACCATGAGAAACCAATCTAGACCCCGTTCTGGCACTCTGCCAGAGGGGGGAACCATCACCGGTGGCCATCTTAATCATCCCGGCGGCCACCACGATGAGGAGGGAGTAGTCCACCCTCGGGGATGAGGGTTTGTACTAGTAGCTATGTGTTTAATCTCTCTCTCTCTCTCTCTCTCTCTCTCGTGTTCTTGAGATGCCACGATCTTGATGTATTGCGGGCTTTGTTAATATAGTTGGATCATATGGTGTTTTCCCCTCTCTATCTTGTTGTGATGAATTGAGTTTTCCCTTTGAGATTTTGTTTTATCGGATTGAATACTTTTATGGATTCGAGAGCACTTGATATATGTCTTGCATATGAATACCCTGGTGACAATGGGGTATTATTTTGATTCCCTTGATATATGTTTTGGCACTCAACTCGCGGATTCCCGAGGTGACATTGGGGTAATCTACGCACAGGGGTTGATGCATGTTCTTGTCTTTGTTTCTCCGGTAGAAATCTTGGGGCACTCTTTGAGGTTCTTTGTGTTGGATTGAGTATTTTGAATCTGAAATTATTTGGTGTTATTTTAGTATGAACTCTTGGATAGATCGATCGGAAAGAATAGCTTCGAGGTGGTTTCGTACCCTACAAATGATTTCTTCTTATGTTCTCCTCTAGATAGAAACTTTGAAGTGATTCTTCATCGCACGTTGAGGGATGGCTATAGGATCCAATTATATTAGCACTGTTGAGAGATTGCGCTAGCGAAAGTACGGACCCTAGGCCTCATTTTCAAGCATTGCAATACCGTTTGTGCTCTGTTTTATCAATTACTACCTTGCTATTTTTATTGTTCTTATTACAAAAATCAATATCTACTATCCATATTACACTTGTATCACCATCTCTTCGCCGAACTAGTGCACCTATAAAAATTACCATTGTATTTGGTGTGTTGGGGACACAAGAGACTTTTTATTATTTGGTTGCAGGGTTGTTTGAGAGAGACCATCTTCATCCTACACCTCCCATGGATTGATAAACCTTAGGTCATCCACTTGAGGGAAAATTGCTATTGTCCTACAAAACTCTGCACTTGGAGGCCGAAGATGTGTCTACAAGATTGCGTAGTAGATATCAAGCTCTTTTCTGGCGCCGTTGCCGGGGAGGTGAGTGCATGAAGGTATATCTTTAGATCTTGCAATTGAATCTTTTAGTTTCTTGTTTTATCACTAGTTTGGTTTATAAAAGAAAACTAAAAAATGGAATTGAGATTGCATCATATTATTCATCTTTATAATGTATTTCATGAAAATGATGGAAAGGAAAATTGTGCTCTATTGATAGAAGAAGTATTCAATATAATGTTTGGTGTAAATGATGAGCATGATTGCAATGTTGTTAGTATGAATTCTTTGAATACCCATGATGCTAATGATAAGCAAAGCCATAAGCTTGGGGATGCTATATTTGATGAAGATGATATTTTTAGTCCCCCAAGATTTGATGTGCAAATTTGTTATAATGGTTTCTTGCCTCCTATTTATGATGATTATAATGATGAAAGTGGATTTGGAGAGGTCTAGGGCTGATCTGCAATACATCGGTCACGTCTTCCTAGCCAGCCGCCGCTTCCAAGATCTAGGGTTCTCTGCCTCCCGCCGGCGCCGGCGCCGGTCCGTCTCATCTCCGGTGGCCTTCGGGCCTTGGAAACGGAGTGGATCTCGGCCCTTGCCGGTGGGAGGGCTCCGTTTTAGATCTTTTTTGAGCTTTGTTAGGGTTTGTGTCCTACCCAGGAAGGCGAGACGATGGCGGCTCCCTGAAGATGGAATAAAGGTCTCCCTGCCTAGCCCCCGTTCCGGTGATGCGTCTAGCATCATCGGTGGGCGTGTGGAGGTGTGTCTCCGGCGGATCTGTCTTTGGTGGATTTGTTCGGATCTGTTCGTCGTTCGTCTTCGTTCGTGTGTCTTCAAGTTGGATCCTTTTGATCTACACTCTTCATCTGCGGCGGTTGTTGTTCTGGTGCGTTGGTTCTATGGGGCCTTAGCACGACGACTTCCCGACTGTCTACTACAACAACGTTTGCCCGGCTCCGGCGAGGGAGGGGCGATTACAGCGGCGCGCCTTCGGCTCGCTTCAGTGCTTGTAGTCGTCGCTAGGTGGTCCATGGATCTGGATGTAATTTTTATTATTTCTAGTGTTCGTTGTACCATGGTTGAAGATGAATAGATTGAAAGTTTTTCTAAAAAAAAGGATTTGGAGAGGTCGTGACTTTATTTAGTGATGAATCCACCATTTTGGATGAGGCTTCAATTGACTATGATAACAAAGTTGCTATATATGATGATTATGGTGATGACATGTATGCTATAAAGAATAATGATAACCATGAAACTTGTCATCATGATCTTAATTTTCACTCTCATAATAGTTATTTTGTTGAGTATGCTCCCACTACTATTGATGAGATGAAATTTGCTTATGTGCAGAGTAATAAGTTTTATATGCTTTTATGTCATGAAAGGAATGCTTTATGTTATGGTTATATTGTTGAATTTCTTCATGATGCTACTAAAAATTATTATGAGAGAGGAACATATGCTTTTACATCTTGCAAAAATATCAAGTTTGCCTTCCTATGCTAGTTGATTCTTGTTCCCATAAGTTGTTTTCTCACAAAATCCCTATGCATAGGAAGTGGGTTAGAGTTAAATGTGCTAGTCATATGCTTCATGATGCTCTCTTTGTGTTTCAACTCTCATCTTTTATGTGAGCATCATTGAAATCATCATGCCTAGCTAAAAAGGCATTAAAGAAAAGCGCTTGATGGGAGACAACCCAACATTTACCCCTACTATTTTTGTGTGTTAACATGATTAAGCTACAGTAGTAATCATGTTTTATAGCTTTTGTTTCAAGAAAGTTGCAAGTAAAGCCTTTGGGATAGTGTGGATGATTGTTGACTTGATTCTGTAAAAAAACAGAAACTTTTGCGCTCAGTCCAGGCATTTTGAAAATTTACTGGAACATGATTTTGATCTGAATTTTTTACAAATGATATATATACAAATTCTCTATGTTGTCCTGATTTTTCAGAATTTTTGGAGTAGAATAAGTATGGTTGGAGTACAGATTGCTACAGACTGTTCTGTTTTTGACAGATTCCATTTTTAATGCATAGTTTGCTTGTTTCCTAGTTTCTATGGCTTATATTGCTCAATATAAATTGTGGAAATGATATGCTACAGTAGGCATTGTGTGGAAACAATTATGAATCTTGTTTCTGACAGTACCAAAGTGAAATGGTTTGCTCTTTATCATACTAACCTATCTCACAAAGTTCCATTAAGTTTTGTGTGATTGAAGTTTTCAAGTTTTGGGTGAGATGTCGATATGAGGAAAATAAGGAGTGACAAGACCCTAAGCTTGGGGATGCCCAAGGCACCCCAAGTTAATATCCAAGGAAGATCCAAGCAAGTAAGCTTGGGGATGCCCCGGAAGGCATCCCCTCTTTCGTCTCCAACATTATCGGAGAGGAATTAAGGAGACACAAAAGCTCAAGCTTGGGGATGCCCAAGGCACCCCAAGATAATATTTCAAGAAGTCTCAAGCAGCTAAGCTTGGGGATGCCCCGGTAGGCATCCCTGAGGGAGTCCTGGACTAAGGGGTTCTCGGGCGTCCGGCCTGTTATCCATGGGCCAGACTGATGGGCTGTGAAGACATGAAGACCGAAGACCACACTCGGGTCCGGATTGGACTCTCCTTGGCGTGGAAGGCGAGCTAGGCGACCAGCTATGAAGATTCCTTCTTATGTAACTGACTCCATGTAACCCTAGATCTCTCCGGTGTCTATATAAACCGGAGAGCATAGTCCGGATAGGGGACATTCATTACCATATACACATAGGCTAGGCTCCTAGGGTTTGGCCATTACGATCTCGTGGTAGATCAACTCTTGTAATACTCATATTCATCAAGATCAATCAAGTAGGAAGTAGGGTATTACCTCCATAGAGAGGGCCCAAACCTGGGTAAACATCGTGTCCCCCGTCTCCTGTTACGATCGATCCTAGACGCACAGTTCGGGACCCCCTACCCGATATCCGCTGGTTTTGCCATCGACATTGGTGCTTTCATTGAGAGTTCCGCTGTGCCGTCGACAAAAGGTTCGATGGCCCCTTCAATCGTCAATAATGACGCTATCCAAGGAGGAACCTTCCTCCCCAGACAGATCTTTGTATTCGGCGGCTTCGTACTGCGGGCCAACTCACTTGGCCATCTGTAGCAGATCAACAGCTACGCCCCTGGCCATCAGGTCGGATTTGGGAGCGTGAACTACGTCGCGGATACCCGTGGAGACTTGACCTCCGAGGGATTTGAGGCCGCGACGATCACTCCCCCTCATCCCGATGAACGTGGCTTGAATCTGTCATCGGATCACACCCCAGAGATGGTTCCCGCGGCTGCAACGGCCTTAGAGCCAAAGCAGATCATGCCGTCCGAGGCCGTAGAGTCCGCGGCGTTGGAGCCGCACATGGACTCAACGCCCTGCAATATTCGCTTTAACGCAACTTCGGACTTGTCTCCGGCTATAAGTTCCAGACTGTGTACGCCCGCGGACACCGAGCTAGATCGGTTATCGATCTTCGAGTTCGGTGCTGCTGACGTTTCCCAGCACTCGCCTTTGGGTGACGTGCTAAAATCTTTAAAGAATTTTTCCTTGGAGAAGGACTCACAGCCGAACTATGTCCGGTTCGAGCTAGAGACGGATGATGAGGAATTTTGTTTCCCACCCGCCACCCACTTCATAGCCACCGTCGATGACTTAACCGACGTGCTTGACTATGGCTCCGAAGACATCGACGGTATGGACGATGATGCCGACAAGGAGCAAGGCCAAGACCCGCCATTCACTGGACGTTGGACGGCTACCTCCTCGTACGACGTGTACATGGTTGATACACCTAAAGGATCTGGCGACGACAAAGAAGAGCCAGATGCGAATAAAACCTCCGAGACGCATTCCAAGCGCCGGCGGCCCAAACGCCGCTCTAAGCACCGTCGCTCAAAGGACGACAACACTGGCACCAGAGAAAATAGTACTCCGGGCGACGCTGAAAACAATGAAGACCCTGTCGGGGCTACATCCGCACGGGAACATGACAGCAGGCAAGACAACCCTGACGAACAGGCCATAGAAGACGACTCGGAGGACGATAGTTACCGTCCACCCTCCGAGGAGGAGACAAGCCTCGGCAACGAAGACTTCATCATGCCTGAGGATCCTCTCGAGCAGGAGCGCTTTAAGCTTCAGCTCATAGCCACGGCCAGGAGCCTGAAAAAGAAACAGTAGCAGCTTCAAGCTGAACAAGACCTGCTCGTCGACAGATGGACTGATGTCCTGGCAGCCGAGGAATACGGCCTCAAGCGCCCAGCCAAGAGCTACCCGAAATGGAGACTGCTACCTCAATTCGATGAGGAGGCGCCGAAGCACATATCTCTCTCGCGTAATGCGGAACGACCACCACGTGGTCGATACAGGGCGGCCGAACGGCCACCCCGCGGTCGGGATAAAGCGGCAACTCAGGACGAACAGCAGACCGCCCCACCACCCCATCAAAATAGGGACGGAAGAGTCCGGATCCATAAATACGACCTCCGGCAAACCCTGGACAGTAGAGCAGGACATACAAGGTCGATTTACGGATCGCGAAGCCATGCCTCGAGGCACGATGACGGCTACCTATTCGGACGTGATAAACCTAACCACGCCCGGGCCGAATGCCGCAGACGGACTCCATCAGAGCTCCGCCGCGATGCGGCCCGCTATAGAGGTGCCGCACACCCTCTTTGCTTCATAGACGAGGTGCTGGATCACGAATTCCCCGAAGGGTTCAAGCCTGTCAACATTGAATCATATGACGACACAACCGATCCTGCAGTATGGATCGAGGATTTTATTCTCCATATCCATATGGCTCGAGGAGACGACCTCCACGCCATTAAATACCTCCCACTAAAGCTCAAAGGGCCAGCTCGGCACTGGCTTAACAGCCTGCCTGAAAATTCTATCGGCAGCTGGGAAGACCTGGAGGAAGCCTTCCTGGACAACTTCCAGGGAACATATGTCCGGCCACCAGACGCCGATGACTTAAGCCACATAGTTCAACAACCCGGAGAATCAGCCAGAAATTCTGGACTAGGTTCCTAACTAAAAAGAACCAGATCATTGACTGTCTGGATGCCGAAGCCCTAGTGGCCTTTAAGCATAGCATCCGGGATGAATGGCTCGCCCGCCACCTCGGCCAAGAAAAGCCGAGGTCTATGGCAGCCCTCACGGCACTTATGACCCACTTCTGCGCGGGAGAGGATAGTTGGCTGGCTCGCAGTACAAACACAGCCAATGAAACAGGCCCCTCCGAGGCCAAAAGCAGCACCGGCAAACTCCGGCGCAACAGACACAAACGCCAAAGCAATGGCGATAACACCGATGACACAACAGTTCACGCCGGATTCAGTGGCTCCAAGTCCGGCCAGCGAAAGAAACCCTATAAAAGGAGCAGCGGAGGACCATCCAGCTTGAACCGCATACTCGATCGCCCTTGCCAGATACACGGCACCCCAGACAAACCGGCCAGCCATACTAACAGAGATTGCCGGGTATTCAAACAATCTAGCAAGATAAAAAACAGAAACAAGGAAGGGGAATCACAGAGCGAGGATGATGACGAAGAGCCCCGGCAGCCGAACACCGGAGGGCAGAAGAAATTTCCCCCTCAAGTCAAAACGGTGAACATGATATACGCTACGCACATCCCCAAATGGGAGCGTAAGCGAGCACTTAGGGATGTCTACGCGGTAGAGTCAATCGCCCCAAAATTCAATCCGTGGTCATCATTCCCGATCACTTTCGATTGTCGAGATCACCCAACCAGTATCCGCCATGGCGGTTCAGCCGCACTAGTCCTCGACCCAATTATTGACGGGTTTCACCTAACACGAGTCCTAATGGACGGTGGTAGCAGCCTCAACCTGCTCTATCAAGACACAGTGCGGAAAATGGGCATTGACCCCTCACGAATCAAACCAACAAAGACTACCTTTAAAGGAGTCATACCAGGCGTAGAGGCCCATTGTACGGGCTCACTCACGCTGGAGGTGGTCTTCGGTTCTCCAGACAACTTCCGAAGCGAAGAGTTAATCTTCGATATCGTCCCTTCCGCAGCGGCTATCACGCGCTGCTCGGACAAACCGTGTTTACTAGATTCAACGCAGGGCCACACTATGCTTATCTCAAGCTCAAGATGCCCGGTCCACACGGCGTCATAACAGTCAATGGCAATACGGAACGCTCCCTCCGAATAGAGGAGCACACTGCCGCCCTAGCAGCAGAAGCACATAATGGCCTTCTCAAGCAGCACCATAGTACGGTTGTCGAGCCCTCGGACATTATTAAGAGGTTCCGGACTACGCTGCAACAGGACGGCGCGGCTCGCCAAGAGCTCGACTAGCAATTTGGCCTCCATCCCAATCTCAATGAGGGACAACCCGCCAGCAGAACACACCAAGGAGGCAGGGAGCTCTGGCTTACAAGGGAATCACCAGGTGGTCTCTACTAAACTATTGCCATAATTGCTGTTCATACTCGCATGTAGCTCGCCCTTGGTGGTAGCGTGTTAAATAGACTTACTTGCTTATCGCATTACTCGTACAAAGTACACCTCGACGTACTAGTTACATCACAATGGCGAATACATGGTAGAGTCAGCTTATTACTTCATTTTCCCGTTTCCTCACCTCGGTATTAATTACTCATTGCACACGTACACCATGGTACGTATTACTACGTCAGGGGCTTCATTACACCTCGCATCACGGCAATAAAAGTCCGAACACTTTTACAGTATAGTTCGGCACCCCAAACTTATAGCATTATATGCATCGGCTCTGAATCATGTCTTTGGTCAATAGTTGGGTTGCCCGGCTCCTGTGCTTACTACCTTACGTTCCGCTACATCGGCCAGGGTAGTAAAGGGAGAACTACTGCGATTGTGTCCCGGTTCTTCCGGATGAGCACCTCAGTAGAGAAAGACGAAAACTGACTGCCATGATGCGGCAAGAGCCGGTCAGCTGTTCGAGAGGTTCCAAATAGTTGGAGTTTTTTTCCGCTTCTTGCGAAGAATAGGTTCTTCCGATTAGGCGTGTATAACGCCCCTAATTCAGCCTTCCGAACACTAGGGGCTTCGCCAACTTTATTAATTGTCAAACTCCTATGGCTAAGTGAGGGCAGTAAAGGCCGCATAGTCCGATTGCCTTGTTCGTTGTGCTAAACACCTCCTTTAAGGACCATAATGTGGAGTAAAGAGTGTTTAGATTTATCCCGAACACCCCCGTACTATCTACGTGGGGGCAGAAGCCGACGACTGGTCAACCCTCAAATTTAATAAACGGCCGCACAGGAGGTAAAATTTAAAACATAAACATTATCCTACATAATATAATTGTTCCATATTACAGAACAAGGTAATACACATGTTCTCATGGGAATATAACATCCTTCGAACATTGTTCCGCCACAAGGTGTGACCCCTCCAGAACACCGTCAAAATAGTGCTCGGGTCGACGATGCTCCTTGCCCTCCGGCGGTCCCTCGGTCATCAGCTTCTTGGCATCCAGCTTCGCCCAATGCGTCTTGACGCGGGCAAAGGCCATACACGCACCTTCAATACAGACCGACCGCTTCACGGCTTTGAGCCGCGGACATGCACTCACAAGCCGCTACACAAGTCCGAAGTAGTTGCTAGGTATAGGATCGGCAGGCCACAGCCGGACTATCAGGTCCTTCATGGCTAGCTCCGCCAACCTATGCAGCTCGACCAACTATTTTAGCTGGTCGCTGAAGGGTACCGGATGTTCGGATCCCAGATGTTGGGACCAGAATAGCTTCTCCGTAGACCTCCCTTCCTCGACTCTGTAATACTCGGCAACATCCGATACACTGTGCGGCAGGTCCACAAACGCCCCTGGAAAATCCAAATTCAGGATAAGTACAAGGAACGTTTCTTCTATATACTTGCTATGCATGGTGAAAGACTTACCCGCTGTAATCATCTTGGCTGCCTGAATTTCCTGGAGGGCGCTCTGGGCTTCGGCTCGTGCATCCTGTGTGCTCTGGCGGACCTTCGCCAATTCGGACTCTTGCGCCTTACAATCACGCTCCAAGGACTCAAATCTCTCTATCGCGCCCTGGAGCTGTTGCTGCGCCTCGCCAACCCGGGCCTCGTGCTTCTCGCGCGAGGCGTGTTCCTTGGTCGCTTTGTCCTCGGCCTCGGCCAGCGCCTTCTTAAGGGTTGCCACCTCGGTCGTGGCCCCTAATAAAGTTTATGACACTTTAGTCCAGTCGGACTATTCATTTTTTCTAAATATACCTACAGGTTACTGCATACCTTGGTTATCCTCCAGCTGCTTCTTCAAGAGGCTGAGCTCCTCCTCGGCCCGCTCCAGTTTCTGCTTCAGTCCGGAGACCTCCGCAGCATGAGCAGTGGCTGCCTTAAGCGATACCTGCTTATTCGCATAGACAACTCATGTTAGACTCCTGTGATATTTCTTCTCGATCCTCTGTTCGGTTTTTCTTCACGAACACCAAACAGAGCATCAGGGGCTACTGTCTATACTGTGATATTTTTTACAATCACTTACCTCAAAGCCCATTAGAAGGCTAGTGCAGGCTTCGGTCAGTCCGCTCTTGACGAACTGAACCTTCTCTATCATCGTGTCCATAAGGACACGATGTTCATCCACAATAGAGGCGCCTCGTAGCGCCTCCAGCAGATTATCCGGCGGCTCTGGTTGGACAGAGGTCACCGGTGGAACAGGCACATTCCCTCCTTGAAGGGAATGCCATTCGCTGGACCCTGGAGCCGTGTAGATCTTCTGAATGGTATCTGGCTGAGGTCCAAAGGGAACTCGGGCCCCGTCACCAGTTCCCATGGGGACTTTTTTCCCCACATGTCCGGCGGCCGAAAAATCATCCTGGGACGTCACCCCGATGATCTTCGGAATCTCCCCCCGGCCTGGGAAAGTCTTTTTGGACACCACCTCGTCATCACCCTTGGGTGAGACGGAATGAGCAGGTGGCAGAGATGTGCTAGCCCTCTCCTTCGAGCCCAGCGAATCCTCAGTCGAGGACTGCGGGGAGCCATCGCGTGCCGGACTGCAGTAACAAGGCTTACAATATGTCAATACTATAAAACAGAAAGGCCATACGTTTGCGGATTCTGGTACTTACGAAGCGACCTGAGGCTTGGTCCGGCGAGGTCGTTCCGGACTGCTATCAATATCCCACACAGAGTTATCCGTTTGGGAGCCTTTAACCTTCTTGGGCGCTTTCGCCTCTGGATCCGGGGAGCCGCCCTCTTCTTCCTCCCCACCTCAGGTGGGGAATCGTGTTCTTCTTCTTCCTCTTCGTCGTCGTCATCGGATGAAGAGGAAGTCTCGTCCTCGGACGACATGTCCGAAGCGCCTTTTTGGCAAGGGCCTTTCTTGGCCCCTTTGGCCGCTTTCTTGGCAGTCTTCTCCGGCACGTCATACGGCGCCGGAAACAACATCTTCGTTAGAAGTGGGAATTCTTCCTCCTCAGGAAGCGGAGCCGGACAGTTAATCTGCTCCGCCACCTCGATCCAGGCCTGATAAAGTAGAAGGAGGAGCTCAGTATCCATCCTCAAAATATGCTGGTGAAGGGTATACCTTGAAAGCATTAAAAGACTTACCGAATTGGCCTGGCGCTTTGAGCTAAGCCCGCGATTTTCAGTCGTGGGTTGGGGGGGGGGTCTCGCCCGCCTTGAAGAGCCTTTCCATATGCCTTCGTGCGTTGTGCCGAAGAGCCCTCGCATCGTCTGGTGCTCGGCGGGGTCCTACTCCCACAAATAGCAAGTCCGGCGTTGACACGGAAGGATCCGGCGAATGAGCATGACCTGGATCACATTCACAAGCTTGATCTTCTTGGTTATCATGTTCTGGACGCATGTCTGGAGCCCAGTAATCTTGTCCAAGGACCCCCAGGTCAGGCCCTTCTCTTGTCAGGAAGTGAGCCGCATCGGAACTCCGGATCAGAATTCGGGGGCTGCTACCCAATTGGCGTCACACGGCTCGGTGATGTAAAACCACCCCGACTGCCATCCCTTCACCGTCTCAGCAAAGGAGCCTTCGGGCCAGGTGACGTTGGGCATTTTTCCCACCATGGCGCCTCCGCACTCTGCTTGTTGACCGCTCACCACCTTCGGTTTCACGTTGAAGGTCTTCAGTCATAGGCCAAAGTGAGACGGGATGCGGAGAAAGGCCTCGCACACAATGATAAATGCTGAGATAGTGAGTATAAAGTTGGGGGCCAGATCGTGGAAGTCCAACCCATAGTAAAACATCAATCCACGGACAAATGGATGAAGGGGGAATCCCAGCCCGCAGACGAAATGTGTGAGAAACACAACCCTCTCTTGAGGCTCGGGGGTAGGGACGATTTGCCCTTTCGCAGGGAGTCGGTGAGCAATCTCCTTGGCTAAATAGCCGGCCTCCCGGAGCCCCGTGATGTCCTTCTTCTTGACGGAAGAGGCCATCCACTTGCCTCCAGCTTCGGATCCGGACATGATTGGAGTGCCTTCTCGAACGAGGAAAAACTAAAGCTTGGGCGCTGGAGCTCGAGGACGGAAGGACTGGAGATGAAGAAGGGTGTGGGAAAAGGGAGAGTATCCTTATCCCCTTATAAAGGCCGCGAATGTCAAGCGCCTCCCCACTCGTCCTAAAAACTCGCCTATTCCCAAGGGCTGTATAAACGACACAGTTGAGTTACCCATGCCCGCATTGATGAGAATCCCACAATAAGGGGACACGATCTCTGCTTCGACAAGACGTGCCAATAGCAACCGCGTCTCGAAACATGGGATGGCAGATGAAAAACGGTTCGAAATTATGACCGGACAGACGCGATGTCGTGTCGTAAAGAAGCTGTCAACAGATTAGATTCGTGCAAATATTATATTCTCTCTGTGGTTGTGTGTTGTATATGTATAGGACCGGATATATCTACAACATCCGAAGACTATCTTGGAGTTCGGAGAAAGGGGAACCCGCCTTGCAATGCCGAAGACAATCTGCGTGCCGGACTCCTCGTCGTTGAAGCCAGGTTCAGGGGCTACTGAGGGAGTCCTGGACTAAGGGGTCCTCGTGCGTCCGTCCTATTATCCATGGGCCGGACTGATGGGTTGTGAAGACATGAAGACCGAAGACCATACTCGTGTCCAGATTGGACTCTCCTTGGCGTGGAAGGCAAGCTAGGCGACCAGCTATGAAGATTCCTTCTGATGTAACCGACTCCATGTAACCCTAGATCTCTCCAGTGTCTATATAAATCGGAGAGCATAGTCTGGATAGGGGACATTCATTACCATATACACATAGTCTAGGCTCCTAGGGTTTGGCCATTACGATCTCGTGGTAGATCAACTCTTGTAATACTCATATTCATCAAGATCAATCAAGCAGGAAGTAGGGTATTACCTCCATAGAGAGGGCCCAAACCTGGGTAAACATCGTGTCCCCCGTCTCCTGTTACCATCGATCCTAGACGCACAGTTCGGGACCCCCTACCTGAGATCCGCCGGTTTTGACACCGACAATCCCACCTTTCTTCTTCAACAATTATCGGTTAGTATCGGTTGAGCCTAAGTTTTTGCTTCTTCACATGATGTGTGCTATTCTTGGAATGTCATTTTGTTTTGTTTTTCTTGCTGTTTTAATAAAATACTTAGATCTGAAACTTTTAAATAAGAGAGAGTCCTCAAATAGCTACCCGTTTACATAACTACTCGTTTGATCTTCACTTATATCTTTTTGGAGTAGCTTGTGATTTACTCTTGTGCTTCACTTATATCGTATGAGTAAATTGTTGAATGAATTGAATATCATGAAGTTGAAATGATATGTTCATATCATGCCTAGTAGTAGCTTCACATTAGGTTTAGAAAGTGAAATCTTTTGAAGCTTGACAATCACAATATTGATCATACAAGCAATTCATGAATGATTACTATAAGGAAGAGAACTTTCACATGCAAATATATTATCTTGGACATCTTCTATGATTGTGAATACCCATTAATTATTTTCAAACTTGAGAAAATTAGTTGAAGTTGGACAAGGAAGACAACGTAATGAGCTATGTTTGGGTATATTTGCATAGAAGTTATATTGTTAAGGATCCTCCAACATGTGGTGCTTGCCTAGGATCTTTTGCTAGCCAAAATTTCGTACTAAGTAGAGATAATACTTGTGCATCCAAAAACCCTTAAACCCAGTTTCTTGCCATGAGTGTCCACCATACCTACCTATGGATTGAATAAGATCCTTCAAGTAAGTTGTCATCGGTGCATAAAGCAATAAAAATTCCTCCTAAATATGTTTGATATTTTAATGTAAGGGAAAATTGAGCGTTGTACGAACTTGTGATGGCAAAGTAATAAAAGCTACGGACTGCATAATAAAGGTTGCTATCATAAGGGGCAATATAACGTGACATTCCTTTGCATTAAGAGCTAGGGCATCCAAATAAAAAGCGCATGGCAACCTCTACTTCCCTCTACGAAGGGCCTATCTTTTACTTTTCAGTATTTACTTTTATGCAAAGAGTCAATAGTATAAATTCTCATTTCAACCTCAATTATTATCTAGTTGGCAAGAATCATGTGGTGGGGAAAGATCTAGGCACATATGACCAGTCAAATATATTCGATCATGATTTATTATTGTTGACAATTATCTCTATGATATATGAGTTGGGAGGCGAAATATTAAGCCCCTATCTTTCTCTGTGTTTGATGGATGCATTTGTTCTAAGAATATGCTTTGAGTTGTAGCAATCATGGAAGACTATATGATGATCGAGTATGTGGAGCTCTTACTTAGACTGTTGAATAAGTTGAATTGCAATTGTTTGGTGACTAAGAATATAGGTTTTTGAGTTTCAAGAGAATTCATTGTTTGAACCTTAACATGTGAATTGGTTGCTACTTTGTCATGATGACTTTTATGAGAATGAGTTGTTGTTATGATGCTAGGGAAAGTGATTGAAATTATCATTGATCAAACTTGTGCACTTTGCTAGCATTCACACTTCATAAATTATTTCTTTTGCCATTTACCTACTCGAGGACGAGTAGGAATTAAGCTTGGGGATGCTAATACGTTTCCAATGTATCTATAATTTATGAAGTATTCATGCTGTTATATTATCATTCTTGGATGTTTTACAATCATTTTATAGCAACTTTATATCATTTTTTGGGACTAACCTATTGACCCAGTGCCTAGTGCCAGTTGCTGTTTTTTGCTTGTTTTTTACATAGCAGGAAATCAATATCAAACAGAGTCCAAACACCGCGAAACTTTTTGTGGATTTTTGATGGACCAGAAGACATCCAATGGGCCAGAGCAGCACCTGGGGGTGCCCCGAGGGGGGCACTACCCACCGGGGCGCGCCCCGATGGGTTTTGCCCACCTCGGTGGCCTCCCGCACCCCCTCTTCACCCTATAAATCGTCAAATATTCCAAAACCCTCGCGGAGACCGTAGATCAGAGTTCCGCCGCCGCAAGCCTTTGTAGCCACGAGAAACCAATCTAGACCCCGTTTCGGCACTCCGTCGGAGGGGGGAACCATCACCAGTGGCCATCTTCATTATCCCGACGGCCACCGTGATGAGGTGGGAGTAGTCCACCCTTGGGGCTGAGGGTTTGTACCAGTAACTATGTGTTTAATCTCTCGCTCTCTCATGTTCTTGAGATATCACGATCTTGATGTATCGCGGGCTTTGTTAATATAGTTGGATCATATGGTGTTTTCCCCTCTCTATCTTGTTGTGATGAATTGAGTTTTCCCTTTGAGATTTTGTTTTATCGGATTGAATACTTTTATGGATTTGAGCACTTTATATATGTCTTGCATATGAGTACCCGTGGTGAAAATGGGGTATTATTTTCATTCACTTGATATATGTTTTGGCACTCAACTTGCGGATTCCCGAGGTGACATTGGGCTAATCTACGCATAGGGGTTGATGCACGTTCTTGTCTTTGTTTCTCCGGTAGAAATCTTGGGGCACTCTTTGAGGTTCTTTGTGTTGGATTAACTATTATGAATCTAAAATTATTTGGTGTTATTTTAGTACGAACTCTTGGATAGATCAATCGGAAAGAATAGCTTCGAGGTGGTTTCGTACCCTACAAACAATTTCTTCTTATGTTTTCCGCTAGATAGGAACTTTGGAGTGCTTCTTCATCGCACATTGAGGGATGGCTATATGATCCAATTATATTAGCATTGTTGAGAGATTGCGCTAGCGAAAGTACGGACACTAGGCCTCATTTTCAAGCATTGCAATACCGTTTGTGCTCTGTTTTATCAATTACTACCTTGTTTTTTATTGTTCTTATTACAAAAATCTATATCTACTATCCATATTACACTTATATCACCATCTCTTCACCGAACTAGTGCACCTATACAAATTACCATTGTATTTGGTGTGTTGGGGAGACAAGAGACTTTTTATTATTTGGTTGCAGGGTTGTTTGAGAGAGACCATCTTCATCCTATGCCTCTCACGGATTGATAAACCTTAGGTCACCCACTTGAGGGAAAATTGCTACTGTCCTACAAAACTCCGCGCTTGGTGGCCCAACACGTGTCTACAAGAACAAAGTTGCGTAGTAGACATCAGAGTACCCGACCTCGGCGGTGGCGGTGGACGTGAGGTCGATGATGATGGACGTGGATGGTCCATCGCTTCACCTGCCACATGCGCCACCGAACGTTGGACGGTGGCATGTAGGACGCGTGGTTGAAGGTGCTCCCGTCGTCGGCCGCCAGCGTGGCTGCTACCTCTTGAGCACTGCGTTGGTTTTCCCTTGAAGAGGAAAGGGTGATGCAGTAAAGCAGTGTAAGTATTTCCCTCAGTTTTTGAGAACCAAGGTATCAATCCAGTAGGAGGCCACGCACGAGTCCCTCGCACCTACACAAACAAATAAATCCTCGCAACCAACGCGATAAGGGGTTGTCAATTCCTACACGGTCACTTACGAGAGTGAGATCTGATAGATATGATAAGATAATATTTTTGGTATTTTTATGATAAAGATGCAAAGTAAAATACAAAGCAATAAAAATAACTAAGTGTCGGAAGATTAATATGATGGGAAATAGACCCGGGGGCCATAGGTTTCACTAGTGGCTTCTCTCAAGAGCATAAGTATTACGGTGGGTGAACAAATTACTGTTGAGCAATTGACAGAATTGAGCATAGTTATGAGATATCTAGGTATGATCATGTATATAGGCATCACGTCCGAGACAAGTAGACCGACTCCTACCTGCATCTACTACTATTACTCCACACATCGACCGCTGTCCAGCATGCATCTAGAGTATTAAGTTCATAAGAACAGAGTAACGCTTTAAGCAAGATGACATGATGTAGAGGGATAAACTCATGCAATATGATATAAACCCCACCTTGTTATCCTCGATGGCAACAATACAATACGTGCCTTGCTGCCCCTACTATCACTGGGAAAGGACACCGCAAGATTGAACCCAAAGTTAAGCACTTCTCCCATTGCAAGAAAGATCAATCTAGTAGTCCAAACCAAACTGATAATTCAAAGAGACTTGCAAAGATAACCAATCATACATAAAAGAATTCAGAGAAGATCCAAATATTGTTCATAGATAAACTTGATCATAAACCCACAATTCATGGGTCTCAACAAACACACCGCAAAATAAGGTTACATCGAATAGATCTCCACAAGAGAGGGGGAGAACATTGTATTGAGATCCAAAAAGAGAGAAGAAGCCATCTAGCTAATAACTATGGACCCGAAGGTCTGAGGTAAACTACTCACACATCATCGGAGAGGCTATGGTGTTGATGTAGAAGCCCTCCATGATCGATGCCCCTTCTGGCGGAGCTCCGGAAAAGGCCCCAAGATGGGATCTCATGGGTACAGAAGGTTGCAGCGGTGGAATTAGGTTTTTGGCTCCATATCTGGTAGTTTGGGGGTACGTAGGTATATATAGGAGGAAGAAGTACGTCGGTGGAGCAACATGGGGCCCACGAGGGTGGAGGGCGCGCCCTGGGGGGGGGGGGTAGGCGCGCCCCCCTACCTTGTGCCCTCTTAGTTGATGTCTTGACGTAGGTTCCAAGTCCTCTGGATCACGTTCGTTCCGAAAATCACGTTCCCGAAGGTTTCATTCCGTTTGGACTCCGTTTGATATTCTTTTTCTGCGGAACTCTGAAATAGGCAAAAAACAGTAATTCTGGGCTAGGCCTCCGGTTAATAGGTTAGTCCCAAAAATAATATAAAAGTACATAATAAAGCCCAATAATGTCCAAAACAGAATATAATATAGCATGGAACAATAAAAAATTATAGATACGTTGGAGACGTATCAAGCATCCCCAAGCTTAATTCCTGCTCGTCCTCGAGTAGGTAAATGATAAAAACAGAATTTTTGATGTGAAATGCTACTTGGCATAATTTCAATGTAATTCTTCTTAATTGTGGTATGAATATTCAGATCCGAAAGATTCAAGATAAAAGTTCAATATTGACATAAAAATAATAATACTTCAAGCATACTAACTAAGCAATTATGTCTTCTCAAAATAACATGGCCAAAGAAAGTTATCCCAACAAAATCATATAGTCTGGCTATGCTCTATCTTCACCACACAAAGTATTTAAATCATGCACAACCCCGATGACAAGCCAAGCAATTGTTTCATACTTTTGGTGTTCTCAAACTTTTTCAATCTTCACGCAATACATGAGCGTGAGCCATGGACATAGCACTATATGTGGAATAGAATGGTGGTTGTGGAGAAGACAAAAAGGAGAAGATAGGCTCACATCAACTAGGCGTATCAACGGGCTATGGAGATGCCCATCAATAGATATCAATGTGAGTGAGTAGGGATTGGCATGCAACGGATGCACTAGAGCTATAAATATATGAAAGCTCAACAAAAGAAACTAAGTGGGTGTGCATCCAACTCACTTGCGCACGAAGACCTAGGGCATTTTGAGGAAGCCCATCATTGGAATATACAAGCCAAGTTCTATAACGAAAAATTTCCACTAGTATATGAAAGTGATATCATAGGAGACTCTCTATCATGATGATCATGGTGCTACTTTGAAGCACAAGTGTGGTAAAAGGATAGTAACATTGTCCCTTCTCTCTTTTTCTCTCATTTTTTTGGGCCTTTTCTCTCTTTTTTTGGCCTCTTTTTTTCTTTTTTATTTTTTATTTTTCGTCCGGAGTCTCATCCCGACTTATGGGGGAATCATAGTCTCCATCATCCTTTCCTCACTTGGGACAATGCTCTAATAATGATGATCATCACACTTTTATTTACTTACAACTCAACAATTACAACTCAATACTTAGAACAAAAATATGACTCTAGGTGAATGCCTCCGGCGGAGTACCGGGATATGCAATGAATCAAGAGTGACATGTATGAAAGAATTATGAACGTAATGCCACAAATATGATGTCAACTACATGATCATGCAAAGCAATATCACAATGATGAAGCGTGTCATAGTAAACGGAATGGTGGTAAGTTGCATGGCAATATATCTTGGAATGGCTATGGAAATGCCATAATAGGTAGGTATGGTGGCTGTTTTGAGGAAGGTATATGGTGGGTGTATGATACCAGCGAAAAGTGCGCGGTATTAGAGAGGCTAGAAATGGTGGAAGGAAGAGAGTGCGTATAATCCATGGACTCAACATTAGTCATAAAGAACTCATATACTTATTGCAAAAATCTACAAGTTATCAAAGCAAAGTATTACGCGCATGCTCCTAGGGGGATTGATTGGTAGGAAAAGACCATCGCTCGTCCCTGACCGCCACCCATAAGGAAGACAATCAATAAATAAATCATGCTCCGACTTCATCACATAACGGTTCACCATACGTGCATGCTATGGGAATCACAAACTTTAACACAAGTATTCCTCAAATCCACAACTACTCAACTAGCATGACTCTAATATCACCATCTTCATATCTCAAAACAATTATCAAGCATCAAACTTCTCATAGTATTCAACACACTCATAAGGAAAATTTTACTAGTCCTGGATGCCTATTACTTTAGGACTAATTTTTCAATTTAAGCAAATTACCATGCTGTTTTGTAGGACTCTCAAAATAATATAAGTGAAGCACATAGAGTATTCTAATAAATTCCGAATCATGTGTGTCTCTCTCAAAAGGTGTGTACAGCAAGGATGATTGTGGTAAACTAAAAATCAAAGACTCAAATCATACAAGACGCTCCAAGCAAAACACTTATCATGTGGTGAATAAAAATATAGCTCCAAGTAAGTTACCGATGGAAGTAGACGAAAAGAGGGGATGCCTTCTGGGGCATCCCCAAGCTTTGGCTTTTAGGTGTCCTTAGATTATCTTGGGGTGCCATGGGCATCCCCAAGCTTAGGCTGTTGCCACTCCTTGTTCCATAATCCATCAAATCTTTTACCCAAAACTTGAAAACTTCACAACACAAAACTTAACAGAAAATCTCGTGAGCTCCGTTAGCGAAAGAAAACAAAACACCACTTCAAGGTACTCTAATGAACTCATTCTTTATTTATATTGATGTTAAATCTACTGTATTCCAACTTCTATATGGTTTATAAACTATTTTACTAGCCATAGATTCATCAAAATAAGCAAACAACACACGAAAAACAGAATCTGTCAAAAACAGAACAGTCTGTAGTAATCTGTAACTAACGCAAACTTCTGGAACTCAAAAAATTCAGCCAAAATAGGAAGACCTAGAAAATTTGTTTATTGATCATCAGCAATTGGAATCAATATTTTATCACGTTCTTGTGATTTTTAACAATTATTTTCGTGAACAGAAAGTTTCTGGAATTTTCAGCAAGATCAAATAACTATCATCCAAGAAGATCCTATAGGTTAAAATTGGCAGAAACACTAACTAAAACATAAAAAAACATCCAACCAGAGGCTAGATAAAATATTTATTCCCAAACATAAGCAAAAAGTAAAAATAAAATTTGGTTGCCTCCCAACAAGCGCTATCGTTTAACGCCCCTAGCTAGGCATTGAGATTTCGATGATTCTCACATGAAAGACAAGAATTGAAGCGCAAAGAGTGCATCATGAAACATGTGACAAACACATCTAAGTCTAACATACTTCCTATGCATAGGCATCTTATAAGCAAACGAATTATCAAGACAAGCAAAAGCTAGCATATGCAAGGAAGAAGAAAGAGACGATAGCAATCTCAACACAACGAGAGGTAATTTAGTAACATGAAAATTTATACAACCATATTTTTCCCTCTCATAATAATTACATGTAGGATCATAAGTAAATTCAACAATATAGCTATCACAAAGCATATTCTTAACACGATCCACATGTATGCAAAGTTGACACTCTTCTAAAATAGTGGGATTAACATTAACTAAAGTCATGACCTCTCCAAACCCACTTCTATTAAAAAAATCATAAGATTGAACATTCTCCAAATATGTGGGATCTAAAGTTGACACTCTTCCAAACCCACTTTCAATACTATTGTGAATACTAATATCAATCTCATATTCATCATGGGGCTTAAATAAATTTTCAAGATCATAAAAATAATCGCCCCAATCATGATCATTGCAACAAATAGTAGACATAGAAAAACTAGCATTCCCAAGCTTAGGGTTTTGCATATTATTAACACAATTGGCATTAAGAGAATTTACAATAACATCATTGCAATCATGCTTTTCATCGAAGAAACTACCAAGTATGGGTGTAATAGCAACGATCTCATGTTTAACATAAGGAACTATAGCAAATTCATCTTCATAAATATTGACATCATGGCCACAAGAATAGCAAGCATCATGTTCATCAAGGGATATTTCAATCAAATCATCAGAATCATCATTATCTATAGATTCATGCATATCATTATTTTCTTCCAAAGCAACGGTCATTCTCTCAATAAATTCTTTGACATAGACATTATGAGCATAGTTTTCATAGCAATATTTAAGTATGTCAAAATTTTCATATTCGTAGAGAGTAATATCATAGTTTTCAATCAAAGTAGCAACTTCATAAGCACCCTTAAAAGCAACAAATTCTTCAATTTGTTCGATATCATAGTAACTATAAACACCCTTTGCATAAGAAGATAAGATTTCATTTTCATTAAACTCACAAAGGTAGGGAAGGTGTTTCTTAGGGTTCTTAGAGCAACAAGTAAAATCACAAATTTCACAAAGATTCCAAGCATAACACAGCAATCTATTTATTTGATTCCATAGGAGTCTCCCTTTTTCAGACAAACGGTGACGCACAAAATGAGCATGCTCATCTAAAGATTTCCCATCAACTAGGCTAGTTGGGGTTTCAGCACGAGCGCATAGGGATCGAAGATGATCCAAGTAGAACACTTTAAGTGGAAACACAAGCAAATAGACTTTTAGCAAGCAAAGATGCAAGCAAATAGAAGACACATGGTAACACAAGCAAACAATAGATCTGGCGAGAAAACGGAAAACGGAAAGAGAGGGCGAATAAAACGGCAAGGGTGAAGTGGGGGAGAGGAAAACGAGAGGCGAATGGCAAATAATGTAATGCGGGAGATAAGGGTTTGTGATGGGTACTTGGTATGTTGACTTTTGCATAGACTCCCCGGCAACGGCGCCAGAAATCCTTCTTGCTACCTCTTGAGCACTGCATTGGTTTTCCCTTGAAGAGGAAAGGGTGATGCAGTAAAGCAGCGTAAGTATTTCCCTCAGTTTTTGAGAACCAAGGTATCAATCCAGTAGGAGGCCACGCACGAGTCCCTCGCACCTACACAAACAAATAAATCCTCGCAACCAACGCGATAAGGGGTTGTCAATCCCTACACGGTCACTTACGAGAGTGAGATCTGATAGATATGATAACATAATATTTTTGGTATTTTATGATAAAGATGCAAAGTAAAATACAAAGCAATAAAAATAACTAAGTGTCGGAAGATTAATATGATGGGAAATAGACCCGGGGGCCATAGGTTTCACTAGTGGCTTCTCTCAAGAGCATAAGTATTATCGTGGGTGAACAAATTACTATTGAGCAATTGACAGAATTGAGCATAGTTATGAGAATATCAAGGTATGATCATGTATATAGGCATCACGTCTGAGACAAGTAGACCGACTCCTGCCTGCATCTACTACTATTACTCCACACATCGACCACTATCCAGCATGCATCTAGAGTATTAAGTTCACAAGAACAGAGTAACGCTTTAAGCAAGATGACATGATGTGGAGGGATAAACTCATGCAATATGATATAAACCCCACCTTGTTATCCTCGATGGCAACAATACAATACGTGCCTTGCTGCCCCTACTGTCACTTGGAAAGGACACCGCAAGATTGAACCCAAAGCTAAGCACTTCTCCCATTGCAAGAAAGATCAATCTAGTAGGCCAAACCAACCTCATAATTCGAAGAGACTTGCAAAGATAACCAATCACATATAAAAGAATTCAGAGAAGATTCATATATTGTTCATAGATAAACTTGATCATAAACCCACAATTCATGGGTCTCAACAAACACACCGCAAAAGAAGGTTACATCGAATAGATCTCCACAAGAGAGGGGGAGAACATTCTATTGAGATCCAAAAAGAGAGAAGAAGCCATCTAGCTAATAACTATGGACCCGAAGGTCTGAGGTAAACTACTCACACATCATCGGAGAGGCTATGGTGTTGATGTAGAAGCCCTCCGTGATTGATGCCCCCTCCGGCAGAGCTCCGGAAAAGGCCCCAAGATGGGATCTAACGGGTACATAAGGTTGCGGCGGTGGAATTAGGTTTTTGGCTCCGTATCTGGTAGTTTGGGGGTACGTAGGTATATATAGGAGGAAGAAGTACGTCGGTGGAGCAACGTGGGCCCCACGAGGGTGGAGTGCGCGCCCCCTACCTCGTGCCCTCCTGGTTGATGTCTTGACGTAGGGTCCAAGTCCTCTGGATCACGTTCGTTCCGAAAATCACGTTCCCGAAGGTGTCATTCCGTTTGGACTCCGTTTGATATTCTTTTTCTGCGAAACTCTGAAATAGGAAAAAAACAGCAATTCTGGGCTGGGCCTCCGGTTAATAGGTTAGTCCCAAAAATAATATAAAATTGTATAAAGCCCAATAATGTCCAAAACAGGATATAATATAGCATGGAACAATCAAAAATTATAGATACGTTGGAGACGTATCAGTGGCCACCGCTTGTGCGGTCGCGTCCGCGTCCGGCTACGCCGCTATTGCGTTGGAAGCGACGACTTGAGCGAGGGCAGTGAGCTCAAGCTTCATCGCCGAAGACAAGCTCTCCCGCAGAGCGTTCGCGCTCACGGTCATGGCGGATGTGGTGTCAGGTAGCAGGATAATACGCTATGGTGTGGAGTTTAGCTGGGCGTTGCCGCTTTAAGTGGCACACTCCGGTGAGGCCTAGTGTCCGGCGTCATTAAGTCACCGGAGTTGGTTCCTCGGGCACCGAGCCTCTTAATGATGGCATACGGACGGACGACATGAATGCGGGCAGCTGGCGCCGGCTGGGAATGCACCGCGCGATGGCGTGAGGGACGAGGGTATTTGGTGTGCCATGGTAGTCAGCTGCGGTCGTGGCAACATTGGAGATGCCCTTTGCTCACATGCGATCCCCACATGTCATTGAAAAAGCAAGACGACCCGACATGGTCTCAGGTCCTGGGGATGCAGTTAGCCGTGCTAGAACACTCCGCGGACGCGTTGCAGCGTGCGAGCACTTCGGCGCCCCGTGCATCCTCGATGAGCCAGTTGTTGATCTGCTGGTCGTGCCACAGTGCTAACGCCACCCTCGGCACCCTGAAGCCGACCATGTCCAGCGATGATGAGAGTGTCGCTCACCGCGGTCGCCGTGTCCAGAGGCGGTGCGGGAGTTGTGCCATGTTGCTGGCCCCCACGACCCACATCAACGGTTGCCAGTGGCGAGGAGGTCGTGGGCCAGCTCCTCCATTGGACTAGTCTGCGCCACGTCGTCCCGACAGATGTGCCCCACATGTCGGTTTCCCTGTTTTCCCAGCCAAATTCGAGCGTCAGTGCTCCGCGTTGCGCATTAGGCACAGAACATGTGGTTTTTGTGCCCTGGTACAAATGTGGTACAGTACCAAGTTGTTACCCTAGCCCCAAGTGTGGTGGTTTTGGGTACAGTACCACCCTTTTCCTTTTCAACTAGTGAAGCGTAACACTTGATTAAGTAGTCGGATGGTGTGCTAATGTAGGTGTCCGACTATTTGAAGGAATAATTGAGGTGTGCCCGGTCCGTGCCCGCATTTAGGGGTCCAACTTACCATGTTCCGGTAGTAGTAACTATACTAGTCCCTGCATACTCCCTCTGTTTTTATTTACTCTGCATTTTAGCTTTGCTCAAAGTCAAACTTTGTAAACTTTGACAAAGTTTATAGACAGAAATAATAACATATAGAATAACAAATCAATACCATTAGATTCATTATTGAATATACTTTCACATCATATAGATTTGCTATTGAAATGTTCATATTTTTTCTATAAATTTGGTCAAATTTTATGGAGTTTGACTTCAGTCAAACCTAATATGTAGAGTAAATAAAAATGGAGGGAATATCTTATTCCGTGACCAAGACGGAAGGGAAAACGCGACAACTTATTGTTTATTTGAGCCGTTCAAGTATAATCATGTGGCGTTGCTTATTTCTCATTCCTCTCCAACCCTCTTCTCCATCGATCATGCCACCCTCCAGTCGAGTCCATCCTCCCGCATGCCTCATTTGAACATTCCGAAGAGTATCATTCGCATGTGGGCCTAGACCATGCTTGTATTTTCAATGTTGTAATTTCTCCGACATGCATACAGACAAATGGTTCATTTAAAGTTTCACTTTGCCTCCACTACGTGTCGCTTCCCATCTTAGTTTTGACATCCCATTCGGTTCATGCCCCGACATATCTTGACGAGATCGATTGATGTTGAGAGATCAAGTGCGTGTCGTTCAAGGAGATAAAGGTTTGGTGTGTTTCTATGATAGAAATGACCCCCCGGGGGGGTCTGTGGGGATCAGAGGGAGTATATTGTATGTTCAAAAGCGAAACGAACGTACTGTACCCACCCTAGTCCTTTTTGAATCGATCTCCGGACCCTGAGATGAAACCGAGAGAGAACGAGTGGGTGCATGTGTGATATCTAAGGCGGATTCAAAATTTTGAACCGGTGATCATAGCATCAGCAAATCATATATAAAGGGTATTCAATGTTTGTTTCGCTTTTGAACGTACAATATACTCCCTCCGATCCTTTCTAGTTTACATATAAGTTTTATGTATAGTCAAAGTATCTCTACTTTGATCAAACTTACAGAAAAAGTATCAACATTCAACAATGCCCAATCAATATTGTTAGATTCCTACGTACTCCTAGATTTGTATTCAAACAGAGATGGTTTCCAATTTGTTTTCAAAAACATGAATGTGCTTGTTCTCGCGCATGCTCTTCCTACTAGGAATTCGCCACGTATAGCTAGTCCAATAGTAACTTTTTTAAGCTCCCTGGCCAATAGTACTAGTGGAGTACCGACAACATCTGCAGTAGAGTATGCAGTACTCATAGTACTAGTAGTATACTCCCTCTGTTTTTATTTACTCCGCATAAAATGGAGGGAGTACTAGTAACACTCGGCCGACTTCCCTCTCTTCTAGTAGTATAACTGACGCGGGCGGGGGAGGGGGAGGGACGTCGGTTTGCTCTCAACCGCGGTCCCACAAGCGAGCGAAAATGCAAGACGAAGCGCGTTCCATTCGGTGAGCGATATATCATGGAGGGTCCAGCGTGCCGAGGTGCAACGCGAACGCGACAAGAGTGATGTACAGTCAAAACCGATTGATCGGCCTACGCCAGCTACTTGCCGGCCGATCACCACTGCCCCAAAACCACACTTCCTCTCCAGCCCATTCCTGTTGGGGAACGTATGGTAGAGGCGAGGGTGTCCTGATGTTTCGATGAGATAGCTATCGTTTTCTGTGGGAGTCGACCTTCACGATCCTACTATGAACGTGCGAGACGCCGTTGAGGGAGTCCTGGACTAAGGGGTCCTCGGGCGTCCGACCTGTTATCCATGGGCCGGACTGATGGGCTGTGAAGATGTGAAGGCCAAAGACTGTACCCGTGTCCGGATTGGACTCTCCTTGGCGTGGAAGGCAAGCTTGGCGACCGACTATGAAGATTCCTTCTTATGTAACCAACTCTATGTAAACCCTAGATCCTCCCGGTGTCTATATAAACCGGAGGAGTTAGTCCGGAAAGTATACACTCATTACTATAGTCATACAGGCTAGACTTCTAGGGTTTAGCCATTATGATCTCGTAGTAGATCAACTCTTGTAATACTCATATTCATCAAGATCAATCAAGCAGGAAGTAGGGTATTACCTCCATAGAGAGGGCCCGAACCTGGGTAAACATCGTGTCCCCCGTCTCCTATTACCATCGACCTTAGACGCACAGTTCGGGACCCCCTACCCGAGATCCGCCGGTTTTGACACCGACATTGGTGCTTTCATTCAGAGTTCCACTGTGCCATCGACGAAAGGTTCGATGGCCCCTTCAATCATCGATAGTGACGTTGTCCAAGGGGAAACCTTCCTCCCCGGACAGATTTTCGTATTCGGCGGCTTCCTACTGTGGGCCAACTCGCTTGGCCATCTGGAGCAGATCAATAGCTACGCCCCTGGCCACTAGGTCAGATTTGGAAGCTTGAACTACGTCGCGGATATCCGTGGAGACTTGATCTTCAATGGATTCGAGACCGCGGCGATCGCTCCCCCTCGCTCCGGTGAACATGACTTAAATCTGTCATCGGACCAGGTTCAGGAGATGGTTCCTGTAACCGCTACGGCCTTAGATCCGGAGCAGATTGCACCATCTGAAGCCACAGAGTCCGCGGTGTTGGAGCCGCACACAGACTCAACACCAAGGAATATCTGCGTCAACGGAATGCCGGACTCGTTTCCGGCCATAAACTCCGAACCGCATGCGCCTGTAGATACCGAGCTGCGGTCATCGATCTTCGAGTTCAGCGCCGCAGACGTCTTCCAACACTCGCCCTTGGGCGATGCGCTAAATTCATTAAAAAACCTATCCCTGACGGGGGACTCACAGCCGAACTATGTCCGGTTCGAACTAGAGGCTGATGATGGGGAATTTTGCTTCCCACCCGCCACCCACTTCATAGCCACTGTCGAAGACTAACCGACGAGCTTGATTATGGCTTCGAAGACATCGACGGTATGGACGACGATGCCGACAAGGAGCAAGGCCCAGACCCGCCATTTAATGGACGTTGGATGGCCACCTCTTCGTACGACGTGTACATGGTTGATACACCTAAAGGGTCTGGCGGCAATGACAAAGAAGAGCCGGATGTGAATAAACCCTCTGAGACACAGTCCAGGCGCCGGCGCCCTAAACGCCGCTCTAAGTCACGTCGCTCAAAAGACAGCAACACTGGCACCGGGGAAAATAGTACTCCTGACGACGCCGAAAACAATGAAGACCCTGTTGGAGCAACATCCGAACAAGAGTTACAAGACAACGAGCAAGTTAACCCTGATAAACAGGCCATGCCCAGTGACCCGGAGGATGGTAGTTACCGTCCACCCTCCGAGGATGATGAGAGCCTTGGCAACGAGGACTTCATCATGCCTGAGGCACCCCTCAAGTAGGAGTGCTTCAAGCGCCAGCTAATACCACTGCAAGAAGCCTGAAGAAGAAGCAGCACAGCTCCAAGCTGATCAAGACCTGCTCATTGACAGGTGGACTGATGTCCTGGCAGCCGAAGAATACGGCCTCGAGCGCCCAGCCAAGAGTTACCCAAAGCGCAGACAGCTACCTCAGTTCGATGAGGAGGCACCAGACCCCATACCTCCCTCACGCAATGCGGACCGACCACCACGTGGTCAGGATAGTGCGGCGGACCGACCACCCCGCGATCGGGATAAAACGACAACTCAGGCCGAACAACAGCCCGCCCCACCGCCTCGCAAAAAGGGACAGAACAGCTCGGGACCATACATACGACCTTCGGTAGGATCTGGACAGTAGAGCAGGACACACCAGATCAATCTAAGGATCGCGAGGACGCTTCCCGACTCGGGATGACGGCTACCTATTCGGACGTGACAAACCTAGTCACACCCGGGCCGATAACCGCAGACGGACTTCATCGGAGGTGCGCCGTGATGCGGCCTGATATAGAGGCGCCGCACACCCTCTCTGCTTCACAGATGAGGTGCTGGATCACGAATTCCCCGAGGGGTTCAAGCCCGTCAATATTGAATCATATGACGGAACAACCGATCCCGCAGTATGGATTGAGGACTTTATTCTCCACATCCACATGGCCCGTGGAGACGACCTCCATGCCATCAAATACCTCCCACTAAAGCTCAAAGGGCCAGCTCGACACTGGCTAAATAGCCTGCCTGAAAACTCCATCGGCAGCTGGGAGGACTTGGAAGAAGCCTTCCTTGACAACTTCCAAGGTACATATGTCCGGCCACCCGATGCCGATGACTTAAGCCACATAGTTCAACAACCTGGAGAATCAGCCAGAAAATTCTGGACTAGGTTCCTAACCAAAAAGAACCAGATCATTGACTATCCGGATGCTGAAGCCCTAGCGGCCTTTAAACACAGCATCCGTGACGAATGGCTAGCACGCCACCTTGGCCAAGAAAAGCCGAAGTCCATGGCAGCCCTTACGGCACTCATGACCCTCTTTTGCGCGGGTGAGGACAGCTGGCTAGCTCGTAGCAAAAACACAGCCAGCGAGACAGGCCCCTCCGAGGCCAAGAACAGCACCGGCAAGCTCCGGCGCAATAGACACAAACGCCGAAGCAATGGCGATAACACCGATGACACCATCGTTAACGCCTCATTCAACGGCTCCAAGTCCGGCCAACGAAAAAAGCCCTACAAAAGGAACAGTGAGGGACCATCCACCCTGGACCGCATACTCGATCGTCCGTGCCTGATACATGGTACCCCAGATAAACAAGCCAATCACAACAACAGAGACTGATGGGTTTTCAAACAGGCTAGCAAGTTAAACGCCGAAAACAAAGAAAAGGGATCACAAAGTGAGGACGAGGACGAAGAGCCCCGGCAGCCGAACACTGGGGGGCAGAAGAAATTTCCCCCTCAAGTCAAAACGGTGAACATGATATACGCTACACACATCCCCAAAAGGGAGCGCAAGCGAGCACTCAGGGACGTCTACGCGGTAGAGCCAGTCGCCCCAAAATTCAATCTGTGGTCGTCATTCCCGATCACCTTCGATCGTCGAGATCACCCAACTAGTATCCGCCATGGCGGTTTGGCCGCGCTAGTCCTCGACCCAATTATCGACGGGTTTCACCTAACACGGGTCCTGATGGACAGTGGTAGCAGCCTCAACCTGCTTTATCAGGACACAGTGCGGAAGATGGGCATTAATCCCTCACGAATCAAACCCACAAAGACTACCTTTAAAGGAGTCATACCAGGCGTAGAGGCCTGCTATACGGGCTCAATCACGTTGGAGGTGGTCTTCGGTTCTCCGGACAACTTCCGAAGCGAAGAGTTAATCTTCGATATCGTCCCCTTCTGCAGCGGCTACCACGCACTGCTCGGACGAACCGCGTTTGCTAGATTCAACGCGGTGCCACACTATGCTTATCTCAAGCTTAAGATGCCCGGACCACGCGGCATCATAACAGTCAATGGAAACACAGAATGCTCCCTCCGGACAAAGGAGCACACGCCGCCTCCTAGCAGCAGAGGTAAAAAGCGGCCTTCTCAAGCAGCACCATAGTCTGGCTTCCGAGCCCCTGGACATCATTAAGAGGGTCTGGACTACACTGCAACAGGACAGCGCGGCTCGTCAAGAGCTCGATTAGCAATTCGGCCTCCGTCCCAATCCCGATGAGGTAGTGGCATTTGTACCACACGTACATAATTACGCACTCAAAATTCCATGGGCATCAACGGAGGCACAAGCTAGCCCGGGATCTACAGTTCGGCTTGACCAATACCGGACACACATATAACTTTACTATCTCCTTTTCCATTTTTTCAGGTTTCTCTTATGCGGGCCTCCTTCGACGGCCTTATTAATGGTCCTGTCAAAGGATAAATGCACCAGATTGACACGGAGCTCAGGCGTACATGGGAAGCCCTAGAGGCCAATTCAACGATTACTCTATCCGTTTTCAGGACCCACATGCAGCTCGCCTCTGGTTGTGGCATGTCAAATAGCCGGTTGCTTATTGCACTATTTTGTATCAATGTGCTTTGACGCATTAATCCAACTATAATGGAAACGGTTCATGGTCCAAATTCAAGGGCCCCAGATACTATCTCTATTCTCCTTCTGTTTTCCTTTAAATTACTTATTTCCTAGCAACCGTACACTCTGGTACGTTTCATATTTGCCGGGGGCTCCTCATCGCCCCATAACATGGCAACAAAGTCCGAACACTTCTTATAGAGAAGTTCGGCACCCCGAATTTAGCATTATATGCATCGGCTTCGAATCATGTCTTTGGTCAATAGTTGGGTTGCCCGGCTCCTGTGTTTGCTACCCTATGTTTCGCTACATCGGCTAGGGTAGTAAAGGGAGAACTGCTACGATTGTGCCCTGGTCTAAACCGGATGAGCACCTAAGTAGAGAAAGCCGAAAACTGACTGTCATGATGCGGCGAGAGCCGGTCAGCTGTTCGAGGGTTACAAATCGTTGGAGATTTTTTCGGCATTATGCGAAGGATCGGTACTTCCCGGTCAGATGCTGACAGCACCCTGGTCTGCATACCAGGGGCTGCGCCCATGTTTTATTATAAAACTCTTATGGCTAAGTGAGGGCGTTTAAGCCGCATAGTCTGATTGCCTGGTTCGTCGCACTAAACAACTCCTTCAAGGACCATATAATTGGATCAAGATTGTTTAGATTCCATCCCAAACACCCCCGTACTACCTACGTGAGGGCAGAAGCCGACGACTGGCCAGCCCTCAAATTCTATACACCACGGCCGCACAGGAGGAAACAATCAAAACATAACAAATATTATATTACAAATGAACTTTGTTTTGGTCATACAAAGCAAAGACAACACGAATGTTTTCATTCAAAAATAATGTCCTGCCCGCACTGCGCTGCTGCAAGTCGAGACCCTTCTATGACATCTGCAAATTAACACTCGGGTGTGCGGTGCTCCTTGCCCTCTGGCAACTTCAACGGCGTTCATCTTCGCCCACCACATCTTGCAACGGGCAAAGGCCATGCGGGCACCTTCAATGCAGACTGATTGCTTGACGGTGTCCAGCTACGGACAGGCTTCCACCAGCCGCTTCATGAGGCCAAAGTAGCTGCCGGGCATAGCTTCGGCTGGCCACAGCCGGATTATCAAATCCTTCATGGCCAGTTCGGCCACCCTATGCACCTCCACCAACTGTTTCAGCTGGTCGGTAAAGGGCACCGGATGCTCTGGCGCAGCGTATTGCGACCAGAATAGCTTCTCTGTGGAGCTCCCTTCTCTGGCTTAGAAGAAATCCGCAGCATCGGACACGCTGCATGGCAGATCTGCAAACGCCACTCGACAACTCCGAATCCGGGTTAGTAAAAGGTACTTCCTCTCCGCATACTTGCTTTGCATGTTAAATGCCTTACCCGTTGCGATCTTCTTGGCCTCCTGGATCTCCTGGGGAGCGCCCCGGACCTCATTCCGCGCGGCCTCCTCACCTTGGCGAACCTTGGTAAGTTCAGTCTCTCGGACCGACGCCTCGCGCTCCAAGGCTTCGCACTTCTTCACCGCGTCCTGGAGCTCCTGCTGGACCTCCTTGACCTGGGCCTTGAGCTTTTTTTGGGCGGCTTGCTGCTGGACAGCCTTCCCCTCGGCTTCACCCAGGGCCTTTTTTAGGGCCTCGACCTCGGTCGCGGCTCCTGCACATATTACGACACTACAGTCAATTTACAGCGCTTATTCCTTCCGAACACACAACAAGTCGTCATTCACCTTGCTTCTCCTGGAGCCGAATCTTAACCTCGCCGAGCTCGTTCTCGGTCTGCTCCAGCCTCTGCTTCAGTTCAGTGACTTCGGCAGCATGCGAGGTTGCGGCCAACAGTGACGCCTTCTTATTGATACATATTAAGTTAGTCTCCTATAACAAAGGATTGATCCTCTGTCCGGTTCTTCTCGCCGAACACCAGACAGTGTCTCAGGGGCTACTGTCTACATGGTTTTTTTCTCTTTCTTACCTCAAAACCTGTCAACAGGTTGCTGCAGGCTTCATTCAGTCCACTCTTGGCGGACTGAACCTTCTCGATCACCGCACCCATAAGGACATAATGCTCGTCCACAACAGAGGCGCCTCGTAGCGCCTCCATCAGGTTATCCGGCGCCCCTGGATGGACAGGGGCCACCGGTGGAATCGGCGCGCCCCCTCCTTCGAAGGGGGCTACTCGCCAGACTCCGGAGCCATATGTGTCTCCGGAATCGTATTCAGCTGAGGGTAAACTGAATACGGCCCTCTTCGTCAGTCTCCATGGGGGTCTGCTCCCCCATATGTCTGGCAGTGGAGGTCTCGACTTGTGGCGCCTCTCGGACAGCGTCCTGGGTTCCTCCCCGGCTCGGAGCGGTCCTTCGGGACAACACTTCGGTGTCGTCCCTGGCCCCGGGGGAATAAGCGGGTGGCGGCGACATGCTCGCCATCTCCGCCAGATCGAACGAACCTCCAAATGAAGATCGCTGGATGAGGTCGCGGGCCGGACTGCAATAACACAGTTAACTATATCAAGATAATGAAGAGCAAGGGCCGGATGTGCACATGTGCGAGCCATGTCAGTTACGATGTGGCCTGGGGCTTAGTGCGGGGGCGTCGTTCCGGAGTGCTGTCAACGTCCCACGCGGTGTTGACCACTGGGACGCCCTTCCCCTTCTTGGGCGTTTCCGCCTCCAGATGCGAGGAAGCCGCCCACTTCTTCTTTCTCTCCTCAAGGGGAGGGTTGTTCTCCTCCTCCTCCTCTTCCTCGTCATTGTCCTCAGGGACAGAGGAATGAGCTTCGTCGTCTTCGGACATCACGTCCGAAGTGCCCTTGCGACGGGGGCCACTCTTGACCCCCTTGGCCTTCTTCTCCGACGCCTTATAGGGCGCCAGCACTAGCATCTTCGCCAGACGCGGGATGACCGGTTCTTCGGGCAGCGGAGCCGGACACTGGATCCGCTTCGCCCTCTCCATCCAGTCCTGAAAAAGCAATAATAAAAGCTCAGGCATCATCCTTGAAACAAACAAGTAGGGAATACATTAAAAATGACATACCTCGCTGGCAGGGTGCTTGGCGTCGTGCCCATGATCTGAATCTGCGGTCGGCGGTTTCTCATTGCCCTTAAAGAGCAACTTCCAGGCACCTTCGTGAGTAGTCTCGAAGAGCCTCACCAAGGTCTGGTGCTTCTTCGAATTGAACTCCCACAGAGGGCGGCTTCGGCGCTGGCACGAAAGAATCCGGCGAACTAGCATCACCTGGATTACATCTACGAGCTTGACATTCTTGGTTACCATGCTTTGAACGCGCGTCTGCAGCGCTATCAGCTCGTCAGGTGAACACCAGTCCGGACTCTTCTCGATCCAGGAGGTGAGTCGCATGGGAGCGCCGGAGCGGAATTCGGCAGCTACGGTCTAGGTGGTGCCGCGAGGTTCTGTGATGTAGAACCACTGCTTCTGCCATTCCTTTACTGTGTCCACAAAAGTGCCTTTGGGCCAGGAGACGTTGGACAGCTTACTCACATGGCTCCTCCGCACTCCGCGTGCTGGCCATCCACCACCTTCGGCTTCACGTTGAAGACTTTGAGCAACAACCCGAAGTGGGGTTGGATGCGGAGGAAGGCCTCACACACGACGATAAACGCCGAGATGTTTTGGAAGGATTCGGGGACAGATCATGGAAATCTATACTGTAATAATACATCAGCCCGCGGACGAAAGGGTGGAGTGGAAACCCTAGCCCGCGGAAGAAATGGGGGATGAATACTACCCTCTCGGTGGGCTTCGGTGTGGGGACGACTTGTCCCTCGGCCGGCAGACGGTGGGCGATCTCCTTCGCCAAATATCCGGCCGCCCGAAGCTCAGTAATGTCCTCCTCCTTGACAGAGGAGACCATCCACTTGCCCTGACCTTCGGATCCGGACATGGTTGCTTGAGTGGAAAGGAGATGAGAACTTGGGCGCTGGAGCTCGAGATTGGAAAGGCGGAGACAGAGAGAGGGCGTGAGAGAGGAAGAGGGAATCCTTATCCCCTTATAAAGGCAGCGAATATTAATCGCCTCCTCACTCGCCTTAAGATTCGCCTATTCCCAAGGGCTGTATAAACGGCACGGTTGGGTTACCCATGACCGCATTGATGAGAATCCCACGATAAGGGGACACGATCTCTGCTTTGACAAGACGTGCCAATGGCAACCGCTTCTCGGGACGTGGGGCGTCGAACACAAAGCGGTTTGGAATTATGACCGGTCAGACGTAATGTCGTGCTGCAAAAAAGTTGTCAGCGGATGGAACACGTGTAAAAATATATTCTCTCCGCGGTTGTGTATGGTGTGTGTCACAGGTCCGGATACTATCATCGCATCCAAAGACTATCTTGGAATTCAGAAAAAGGGGAACCCGCCTTCCAATGCCGAAGACAATCCGCATGCCGGACTCCTCGTCATTGAAGCCAGGTTTAGGGGCTACTGAGGGAGTCCTGGACTAAGGGGTCCTCGGGCATCCGGCCTGTTATCCATGGGCCGGACTGATGGGCTATGAAGACGTGAAGGCTGAAGACTATACCCGTGTCCGGATTGGACTCTCCTTGGCGTGGAAGGCAAGCTTGGCGACCGACTATGAAGATTCCTTCTTATGTAACCGACTCTATGTAAACCCTAGATCCTCCCGGTGTCTATATAAACCAGAGGAGTTAGTCCGGAAAGGATACACTCATTACTATAGTCATACAGGCTAGACTTCTGGGGTTTAGCCATTACGATCTCGTGGTAGATCAACTCTTGTAATACTCATATTCATCAAGATCAATCAAGCAGGAAGTAAGGTATTACCTCCATAGAGAGGGCCCAAACCTGGGTAAACATCGTGTCCCCCGTCTCCTGTTACCATCGACCTTAGAAGTCAAAACCGGCGGATCTCGGGTAGGCGGTCCTGAACTGTGCGTCTAGGATCAATGGTAATAGGAGACGGGGGACACGTTGTTTACCCAGGTTCGGGCCCTCTTGATGGAGGTAATACCCTACTTCCTGCTTGATTGATCTTGATGATATGAGTATTACAAGAGTTGATCTACCATGAGATCGTAGAGGCTAAACCCTAGAAGCTAGCCTATGATTATGATTGTTGAATATAATCTATCGACTAGCCTGGCCTCGGTTTATATAATGCACCAAAGCCTAGGATAACAAGAGTACTAGCCGAATATGCCGGTGGGGAGGAGTCCTTGTCTTGATCACCAAGTCTTGTGGAATCTTCCTTGTATGCGGCAGCTGTCCGAACTAGCCCATGAGTATACGGCCATGGGGCTCCTCGGCCCAATCCAACTGATCGGGAGACGACGTGTGAGTACCCCCTAGTCCAGGACACCGTCAACCCCAAGGCGGCCATGTGATCCAGTAGTTCGTTCAACAACGATAACTCCGTTGGATCCATCCGGGTGGAGTATTCGGGATCAACGCGGAGGCGATTTTCGATGACTTGAGAGGTCATCGTCGGCTTAAGGGCCGACCCGGCGGTCATGACGAAGCCGCCCAGCCGGAGGGTTTGGCCTGGGGCCAGGGCTCCTCTGGAGATGATATTATCCTTGAGAACAAGGCGAGCCATCAACCCTCTTGGCGACGGCACAGTGGAACTCTCAATGAAAGCACCAATATCGGTATCAAAACCGGCGGATCTCGGGTAGGGGGTCCCGAACTGTGCGTCTAGGATCGATGATAACAGGAGACGGGGGACACAATGTTTACCCAGGTTCGGGCCCTCTCTATGGAGGTAATACCCTACTTCCTGCTTGATTGATCTTGATTAATATGACTATTACAAGAGTTGATCTACCACGAGATCGTAATGGCTAAACCCTAGAAGTCTAGCCTATGTGAATATGGTAATGAGTATCTCTATCCGGACTACGCTCTCCGGTTTATATAGACACCGGAGAGATCTAGGGTTACATGGAGTCGGTTACATTAGAGGGAATCCACATAGTCGGTTGCCGAGCTTGCCTTCCACGCCAAGTAGAGTCCAATCCGGACACGGGTATAGTCTTCGGTCTTCATGTCTTCACAGCCCATCAGTACGGCCCACGGATAACAGGCCGGATGCCCGAGGACCCCTTAGTCCAGGACTCCCTCAACAGTCGTGCCTTAGCAATCATAAACCAACTTCTGAGGGGTTATTGACCACGCTGGAGCACGATCAACCTGACCACGAGGGTCTATTTCCTGCAAGCAAACAAAGAACAAGCAAGAAACTAAGATTGCAATCTGGATATTGCGAATATAAGACGAAAGCTTTATTGATCAATGTGGGGTTCTGTGACGTCTTTGTCTGGTCATTGAACACAAACAAAGTACGAGAAGTTGCAGCTATGGCGAACTTATAATCTAAACAAAACCGAAAGTCTAAACGACGCCCTAAGGGCTGTATATATGGAGGAAGAAGGGGGGATTTTGTGGCCCTTGGAGGAGGTGTCCGAAACCAACCCTAACTCTTGTTTCCCCACACATACGGACTCTAATAACAGCCTATACTTAAGTATTTTGAAATTACATGGGCCTGGCCCAATAATAAGGTGACGCAACACCTAGAATAGCCTCTGGACGAAATTTCTGAAGTGGCATCTTGTATATTTCGTCCAAGGCTTCATGCACTCCTTATAGCGGCTTCAAAGTCCTGAAATCATCACTTGTAACTCCGTTCTTGTTCCCCTTGTGCATGCCATCATCTCCATGATTGGTCTTGCTCCAGTGTTCATCCCTCTTATCCATGCCAGGCCCTTCATTTGTAAGCAAAAGAAATGTATCCAATTTAGGTAGCATCATATTCTCATGAACATTAGAATCATTACCAAGAAACAAAAGTACCTGATAATTTAATTGGCGTGCGCGAGCTCTAGTAATTGGTCCAGTATATGTAGCAGTAGGGGCTGTGGGTGTAACAATGGTATTGATGTCCTCATCATCCTCCTGTTCTTGAAATGAAGTCGTCCTTTATGGAAGCTCATCTTCCTCACCGAAATAACGCTTCAAATCTGCAATGTTAAAAGTGGGACTAACCCCAAAATATACAGGCAGCTCAAGTTTATATGCATTATCATTTATTTTCTCTAACAGCTTAAATGGACCATCAGCACGTGGCATTAGCTTTGATTTGCACAAATCAGGAAATCTATCCTTATGCAAATGTAACCAAACAAGATCTCCAGGTGCAAAGACAGCACGTTTTCTACCCTTACCTCCAACAAGTTTATATTTAGCATTCATTTGCTCAATGTTCTCATTAGTTAGCTGTGGCACCCCGGCTCAGAGAAAACCGGAACGCCCCGTATTCCAGCCCAGAGATCGAGGAGAAGTCTTCTGGAATACGGCACTGCTTAGCTTAGAACAAACCAGCTTTCTATTATATCACGAATATGAATACAAGGTCTCCGATATTACAATGAATAACATCGGCACGACGACACTACGCCATCCTCAGTTGCTCTATGCAAGCAGCAGAACAACTCGAAGCAGCGGAATAACTCTAGCAGCGGAACAACGATGACGGTGGTGAACTCCAATCCACAGGGACTCTGGCTGGAACGCTTATCCTAGCTCGCAAACAAAGAATCCATGGCAAACAAGCATGCTATCCAGGCACGACCTGCAAGCTGGCATGACACGCCAGGTCAGTACATTGAATGTACTTGCAAGCTCACAATTAACCAGAAGCATTCAAGACAAACAACAGCATGGCAATTACAGGTTAAGCAGGAATTAACATGAGATCCTCATAACAACATGACGTGAACAACATGACACCCAAAGTAATACTCCTAAAATAATACCAGGTACCATCATGAAAATAATCATAATAGCCACTAATAATCCAAAGGCAACATGAACACGATACAGCAAGAACAACATGAGCATAGCATGAGCATATGAGTCTGACGATACTAGCATGCAACATGAATGACACTATATGCATTATTTATTTTGCTCGGGTTACTACGTAACCATCACATGCCTCACTTACCAACCTCGGACATCACACGATTATCTCAGGATCAAATCAAGCTTGGTATAAACAATACCGTAGTAATCATTAAATGACCACAAGGAGCTTGATCTTTACCCATGATTCTCGCACAACATCGTGAATATACAATAACTCGGTATCCTCGATACCACCGTGATCCTTCCGGCGATCACAACCACGACCAACACTTGGTCTCAAACCGTGATCCTTACGGCGATCACAACCACGACCAATATTTGGCCCGTGATCCTTACGACGATCACAACCAACTTATCTCATCATCAAACCGGGGTTGTTATTAATCAAGTTATTATTAATACTGTTGACTCACGGTGGGAGCGACACGAACTGGGCCCTTATCCGCGGGCGCGGCTATCGATAGATTTAATATACACTCTGCAGAGGTTAGCACACTGTACCCACACCACGAAACCCATGGCCTCGCACTCCCATTCGGGTGGACCAACGGCGTTCCGACAAAACCGATCTACTGCCGTGACATTCTTCCGGCCACTCCGACCAAATCCCCAACGGGCTAGTCCTGGGTGGCCCCGTGTCTACCAAAGACACCTCGACCACCGTCGTGGTCAAAACACTCCCACTCGAGGACCGGATCCATAAAACTAAAAACAACGAGCACACAAGGTTATGTCTGCCTACCTGATCAGGGTAAGCACGCCCATAACCTTCCCTCGTGGGAGGCACCGGCGAGATGCACAACAATAGACCCAGTTAGGACCTCCCCATAAGGTAAGCGTGGTTGCACTTGTCAGTTTCGATATGGTGGCACCATGACTCAGCCAACAGTTGTTCAAGTTCAATTTAATCCGGTTAAACTTGAATGCAATATGCTGAGCCATGATAAAGTAACATCATGCATTTACAATGCATGATCATGATATCAACATAATCATGAGGGTACAACATAACTATCCACCATATCAACAATGAATCATATCCAACTGAACATGGCATAATGACGAGCATAAATATTACAAGTGCAACACTACTCATAACATAACATGACCACTAGCATCAACAATAAATACCATGCAAGAACATATCAACAGTGCTATCATGCAAGAATTTAACCAACTGGATGCAATAGAACATGTATAAGAACAGTACTCAGGACAGATAGCTGTCATGCACCGAAGACCATCACCAACATCAACATGTACTACTAGCAAGCATAAGCATATGAAGGAACACTAGCAACTAGCAGGGCATGACAACTGTCACATCCCTAGTTCTGGTATGACCTAGACTAGCTAGTCATGTGTGCATCATGTTTAAATTCCATTTAAATTTGAAGTGGGGATTTGGGAAACCCTCAGAATCATTTCTGGAAATGACCCAGATAAAAATTGCTCCAAAAGGGTCCAAGAAAATGTTCATGTTGCTCTCTGAAAATATTGGACAGAGATAAAAATCAAACCAATATTTTAGGAGCTCATAAATATTTATTTTGGGCATTTGGAATTAATGCTGTAATTATTTGCTTTGGATATATATTGTTATATATATAAAACATTGTCCAAAAATTATGCCATTTGTTGAGGAGCTCTGGAATAATACCACTAGCCCCTGCAAAAATTGGCATAAGAAAATAAAATGGTTTATTATTTTTTTTAAAAACCAAACAAATGTCAGAAAAATAGAAAAGAAACACAAATGGGAAAAAACCTACCTGTGCTTACCTGCGGCCCAGCTGGACCAGCCCGCCAGCGCCGTCGTCCTCCTGGCGCCAGTCGGCCAGGCGTGTGGCCGGCGCGCGCGCACGGCCGTGCCGCCACGCCACCTGCCTGCCTGTCCCCCCCTCGTCGCCTGGATGCCCCGCGTGACGCCACGCGCCGCCCCACACCAGCCCTTCGCCGAGCTCTCCGACGACGCCCCTGAATCCGCCGTGAGCCCCTGCATCGGTTCCCCCTTCTCTTCTGCTTCCCCGTGCTCTGTAGCCCCCCCCGCAGCCGCTCGAGCCTGAGCTCCGGCCGCCGCCGCGAGCTCTGGCCACCCCTCCTCCTCCTTCCTGCCCCACCAGATGCGCGAGAGCCCGGGCTACGCCCCGGTGCCCTTAGCCGCCGCCCCCGTGGCCTGTAACGTGGGCTTGGGACAGACTAGGCACACGTGGCCCGGTGTACCGAGTGGCACCCGGATGGTGGGCTCGGGAACCCTGCACACATCATTTGGGGCCGTGAGCGACACTCCGGCCGGATCTCCTTGCGGATGGAACCCGAATAGGCGATAAACCTAGACTAGAGTCTTGTGTGGTTAGTTAGGTCGTGGCCAACACCCTCGCCAGGCTTCCGCTTGAAGGTTGCCGAGATACATGACGTGTACATGGCGGTAAGTGGCGAGAGCGTGTGTGAGCAGTACACCCCTGCAGGGTTATCATGATCTATTCGAATAGCCGTGTCCTCGGTTATGGACTTCTTGGATGCTTACGTGGTACATAGACAACTTGAAGTGGATACTCTAAAATGCTCAAGATAAGTGTGAGTGCTATGGATGGCTTCTCGTAGTGAGACGGGAATGAATCCATAGTGGTGTATTGAGGTGGTGATTAGTGGACTCGTGTGCGCCTTCTTACCTCAAAGAAGTTCCTCGTAGTCGTAGAACAGGATAGCCACTGAGTCAAAGCTGGCTTGCTGCAACTAAACCCCACACTACCTTCTTGATACAAATGCATGTATGATAGGATCTGATGTAAGTCTTGCTGAGTACCTTTGTACTCATGTTGCTTTATTTATGTTTCTGCAGCGGAGACTTCAGTCTTACTAGTAGTTCCGCTTGGACTTCGACGAGTAGCTTGTACCTCAGCTACGATCTTGTACCCTTGGGAGGGGCTTGTAGATAGTCAGGCTTCTCAGCCTTTTCTTTTGTAGTTGTCTGTACTCAGACATGTAATGCTTCCGTTGCTTGTATGCTCTGAATGATGGGTCATGTGACCCCTGTTTGTACTTAATGCTATGTGGCTCTTCTGGGCCTTTTATCTATATGAGTTTGCGTTATGTTGTGATGCCATGTTGTACAACACATACTTGCATGTTATGCGTACGTGTAACGTGTATTGCTATGTGTGGGATCCGACAACCTAGTTGTCTATCCTTGGTAGCCTCTCTTATGGGGAAATGTAGTCTAGTGCTTCCACCGAGCCATGGTAGTCCGCTACAGCCCGGTTTACCGGAGTCCTGCTAGCCCAGCACTACTGCTCCGGAACACTTAGACTGGCCAGCATGTGATTCACTTCGTTCCTGTGTCTTTCCCTTCGGGGAAATGTCACGCGGTGACATCCGGAGTCCTGCCTAGCCTGCTACAGCCCGGGTTCCCGGAGTCCTTTTAGCCCAGTTGCTACAGCCCGGATTCACACGCTGCTGACCGACATGCTCGATGTTGTTTCATGTATGCCTGTTCCCGTAAGTTAGTGCCACTTTGGGTTCATGACTAGTCATGTCGGCCCGGGTTCTTTGTCATATGGATGCTAGCGACACTATCATATACGTGAGCCAAAAGGCGCAAACGGTCCCGGGCCATGGTAAGGCGACACCCGTGGGAATACCGTGCGTGAGGCCGCAAAGTGATATGAGGTGTTACATGCTAGATCGGTGTGACTTAGAATCGGGGTCACAACTAGGTGCATGACAACATAGCACGAAAGTAAGCACTAACCCAAAAGCATTACCGAAACAACGATAACCACCTTTTAAACAAGCAAACATTTATTCAATATTCAAGTTGAAAACCATGGCTACTGCATGACTATCATGCAAGTGGGTATTGTGGCTTGCCTGGGGGTGAAGAATGCACCGAGGAGAAGTGCGGTGAAGCCGCAGAAAGATTTGCCGGAAACAGTTCTCTCTCAGAGGGGCTGTTTACGTGCAAGGGCAAAAAGGGCATTTTCACAGTGTCAAACGATAGTGAAAATGAAACCAACAGAACGGGCTCGACGAAACAAAGAAGTGGGCTTTGGATTCACCTCATTTAGAGTTGTGGTTAAAAAGATATGAGGGGTTGAAGTTCAGGGACTTTTCTGCAAAAATATCATCACAAACAAGTCCCTGAGTGAATAAGACATAGGCGCAAAGTTAGAAATACGCTTTCTGATTAAGAAAACGCATTCTGGGCTGAAACAGAGAGGAAATACACTTTCAGTAAAAGAAAGCGTACTTTGAGCTGAAGCAGAGGGAAAATGCGCTTTCCCGAAGGTGAAAACGTACACAACCGAGTACGCCTCCACTTAATCCAGTCAGCCGAGGCGGGACCGAGGCGTGTGACACTGACGTGCGGGTCCCACAGGCGCTGGGGCCCATCACTTATCCAGCTAGGCAGGCGGGGTCAACGCCTACCCGCCGACAGGTGGGGCCGCTAGGAGATGGGGCCCGCCAGGCTCCTGTCTTCTTCCTCCTCCTCGCAGCGCCCCGATGGAAACAGAGGAGGGAGGCAGGGAGGAGACCGGCGATGGGGCGGGCAGCTCCGGCCGTCCCAGGCTCAGGCGAGAGCACCGGCCGGTTCGGGGTGGAGTGCCGCGCCCACCCAGACGAAAAAAGGGCGCCGGGGAGGACCAGGGGCGACGGGGCTCACGGCGACAGGGAGGCGGCAGAGAGCGGCGGCCGTTCTCGGGGCACGGCCCTAGGGGTGCTCCGGCGAGGTGGAGAGAGGGTAGGGAGGTTCGCGGGACTCCGGGGAAACTGAGGGTGGTGGCTAGGGGAAGAGTAGGGCTCTGGTGGCCGCGAATTTAGGATGAGGAGGCCCGCGGCCATGGCGGTAATGGTGGAGCAGGAGAGCTCCAAAGGCTCGGGCGGATGGATGGGGAGGTTGCTGGGAGTGAGGGGGGCTGGTGGTCAGGTCGAACGGCCTCGGGGTGGGCTTATATAGCCGCGGGGCGCGGTACCGCGCTGTCGTCGCCGCGGACACGCGGTCGGCACCGCGGACGCGTGTGCACGCGCATGAGCTTGGGGAAGGCGACGGAGAGGGAACGGAAGAAGGGCAGGGCTCACGGAGACGAGGCCGAGCTCGTGGACAAGAGGAGAAGAGGCCGAACGCCATAAATGCCCGGTCGGCTACAGGCTTCCAGTGGGCGCGCGGCGATGAGAGCTGACGGAGGGGCTGACGGAGGGGAAGAGGGCTCCATGAGGACGGCGACGACGCAGGCCATCCGTTGGACAGGCTCACGAGCGCGAAGGCGACGAGAGGGAGAGGGGCCCGAGCAAGAAGACGCCCCAGACGCGGCCAACGCCAGCAGAGCGCGCGCAGTGCATGCCAAAGCTCGTGATCACCGCGTGCACTGGTGCACACAGTGGCACACGGCCGGCCAAACAATGTCTCGAGGCTTGTTCTTCCTGGGCAGGTTGCAACTGCGGTGGTAGTTTGGTTAAAAGTGACATGGTTAAATGTCAGTTAACACCTGGAGTTTACTGTAGTAAACTTGATCGTGTACTGCTGCTCAACAGGGAGGTGACTGGGTGAAATGGAGTTGTCTGGGAGGTTGAGGTAAAGAAGGACTTACATCCTGGTAACTATGGAGGGGTTTGGATCAAGATTTAACAGAGTTGCTTTGCAATTGCCAAATATGGTCCAGAATCAAGATTTGGATGATGCACTCTGATGAAGCATCAAATTGAGCTCAAATTGGGCAAGGCAGAGTCATTTGGTCCTATGAAGATGCTCAAAAAGTCTCATACCAATTGGCCAAGCCAAACTGGTACTTGCTTCACAAACATCTCCTCTGGACAAAAACTTGCAAAAATTCTAGAGAAATAATGGCTTGATAAAACATGCCCCAAATGGGTGGAGGTAACTTATAAGGACAATAGAAGGCCTAGAAAAATTGGCAGCCATAATGGAGCAAGATAAAATATACTTGCTTCACAAACTGAAATTTTGACCAGAAACTAAGAATTGAGGCTGAGCTCACATGGATGCATTACATGAGCTCTACTTTGGTGGAGGGCTATGATATGATGATATGAAGGATCGTGCAAAATGGAAACTCATTTGGATATGCCTAGCTTGTACCTCCTTCACAAAGCTTCTTTCTGGACAGAAACTTTGGAAAATCATAATTAAATAATTACTAGGCAAATGAGGTTGCATTTTGGCATGTGGCAAAGATATGGACATGAAAAGATGTCCAAGGAGTTTGAAGTCAATTGGGCAAAGGAAAATGGCACTTGCTTCACAATGTGCCATTTGGGGCAGAATAGGAAATGAATTATTGGGGAATTATTTTTGAACATGGCAATGAAAGGTTTTGCCATATTTGATCAAGATGTGACCCAAACAATTTATGAGAATTATTTGGGAATTTTAGGAATGAGGGAAATATAGGTTGCTTCAGAACCTAGGGCAATTTGAGTTATTCCTTTAAAAAGGAATTTTCCCAATAAAAGAATATTGGGATTTGGGCTAGGTTGAAAATGACAGGGTCTAGGGAAAGATTTGGGAATGACAAGCCACTCTGGAAACAAAGAAGAGGGCATCTTCTTCACTTTCCAGACCACAAAGCCACGGAAAAAGAAAACTCAAGCAAAAACTTCGGAAAAACAAAAGAAAAAGAAAGGGCCAAAAATCAGGCTGTCACAAACCTTACCCCCTTAAAGAAATCTCATCCTCGAGATTTGGTTGCTCAGGGAACAAGTATGAAGATACTGACTTAAGGAAACCGTTTCCAACTCGGGTATCCTTTTTCTTATTTTTGTTCCCACTAAATTTTTATCTGACTGGCCCTGGGGTGGTTTGCTTTAATATATCCATATTCCGACAGATCTCACCTTGCTTGTTCATGCTTATACAGGCTCCAATTTCTTTTTAGATCTGCTGAATTAACTGACTGTGATTGATCCTCACGGCTGAAATATATGTCGGCCTCACAAATCCAAGAGTGATTTCCGCTGGTTGTGTCATCCGGCACTGACAATCTTTCATGAAGTGGCGATCAGATTTTTCTAGTGGACCCCCAAGCTCTAACTCCTTGCATTGGGTTTCTCCACTAAATGCAGGTGCTTCGGGTTCCAAACAGTGAGTTAAAACATAATCGTTTCCTGACAGATTCTAACTCATCGCAGAAGTTTCTGAATCATCTTAACCGGTTCCATTGTCGTGAGTATCGGATCCGTACCAAATATTTGATTGTCTCCTGTCGTGGCTAGCATAAGAGTTTGACCTGTAGTATAATATCTGCAGACTTGACTGACGGTGGTTCTGCACCACGTGGGTCTTGCAACAATTTTCATACCCACATCACTGGTCTTGCTCCTTCATTATCGTTTTCTTGGTCTGGATCCTTGGCTGAAAGAGCTGGGTCATATTTCTTCTTTGTATCACCATAGGTACGGTCGGTACAATTTTTCGGCAATCGTAGCCTATCCTCATTTTTCTAACAAGGTACCCCATTTAAATGGAAGTTTCAACTTCCCTCAAGTTCTGACTGATTCTTGCTTCTGACCAAAATGTTGCGGATCTGATTCTTGGGATTCGCTGCCATATGCTGTCAATTCTGAAGGAAATATGCCCTAGAGGCAATAATAAAGTATTATATATTTCCTTATATCATGATAAATGTTTATTATTCATGCTAGAATTGTATTAACCGGAAACATAATACATGTGTGAATACATAGACAAACAAAGTGTCACTAGTATGCCTCTACTTGACTAGCTCGTTAATCAAAGATGGTTATGTTTCCTAGCCATAGACATGAGTTGTCATTTGATTAACGGGATCACCTCATTAGGAGAATGACGTGATTGACATGACCCATTACATTAGCTTAGCACCCGATCGTTTAGTATGTTGCTATTGCTTTCTTCATGACTTATACATGTTCCTATGACTATGAGATTATGCAACTCCCGTTTACCGGAGGAACACTTTGTGTGCTACCAAACGTCACAACGTAACTGGGTGATTATAAAGGTGCTCTACAGGTGTCTCCAAAGGTACTTGTTGGGTTGGCGTATTTCGAGATTAGGATTTGTCACTCCGATTGTCGGAGAGGTATCTCTGGGCCCACTCGGTAATGCACATCACTATAAGCCTTGCAAGCATTGTGACTAATGAGTTAGTTACGGGATGATGTATTACGGAACGAGTAAAGAGACTTGCCGGTAACGAGATTGAACTAGGTATCGAGATACCGACGATCGAATCTCGGGCAAGTAACATACCGATGACAAAGGGAACAACGTATGTTGTTATGCGGTCTGACCGATAAAGATCTTCGTAGAATATGTGGGAGCCAATATGGGCATCCAGGTCCCGCTATTGGTTATTGACCGGAGAGGTGTCTCGGTCATGTCTACATAGTTCTCGAACCCGAAGGGTCCGCACGCTTAACGTTACGATGACAGTTTTATTGAGTTTTTGATGTACCGAAGGAGTTCGGAGTCCCGGATGAGATCGGGGACATGACGAGGAGTCTCGAAATGGCCGAGACGTAAAGATCGATATATTGGACGACTATATTCGGACTTCGGAAAGGTTCCGAGTGATTCAGGTATTTTTCAGAGTACCGGAGAGTTACGGGAATTCGTATTGGGCCTTAATGGGCCATACGGGAAAGGAGAGAAAGACCCCAAAGGGTGGCCGCACCCCTCCCCATGGGCTAGTCCGAATTGGACTAGGGAAGGGGGGCGCCCCCTTCCTTCTTTCTCCTTCCCCCTTCCCTTCTCCTACTCCCACAAGGAAAGGAGGAGTCCTACTCCCGGTGGGAGTAGGACTCCCCCCTTTGGCGCGCCTTTCCCTTGGCCGGCTGCCTCCTCCTTGCTCCTTTATATACGGGGGCAGGGGGGCACCCCATAGACACAACAATTGATCCTTGAGATCTCTTAGCCATGTGCGGTGCCCCCCTCCACCATATTACACCTCGATAATACCATTGCGGAGCTTAGGCGAAGCCCTGCGTCGGTGGAACATCATCATCGTCACCACGCCGTCGTGCTGACGAAACTCTTCCTCAACACTCGGCTGGATCGGAGTTCGAGGGACGTCATCGAGCTGAACGTGTGTAGAACTCGGAGGTGCCGTGCGTTCGGTACTTGATCGGTCGGATCGTGAAGACGTACGACTACATCAACCGCGTTGTGATAACGCTTTCGCTGTCGGTCTACGAGGGTACGTGGACAACACTTTCCCCTCTCGTTGCTATGCATCACCATGATCTTGTGTGTGCGCAGGAAATTTTTGAAATTACTACGTTCCCCAACAGTGGCATCCGAGCCTGGTTTTATGCGTTGATGCTATGCACGAGTAGAACACAAGTGAGTTGTGGGCGATATAAGTCATACTGCTTACCAGCATGTCATACTTTGGTTCAGCGGTATTGTGAGATGAAGCGGCCCGGACCGACATTACGCGTACGCTTACGCGAGACTGGTTTCACCGTTCGGAGCACTCGTTGCTTAAAGGTGACTGGCGGGTGTCTGTCTCTCTCACTTTAGTTGAACCGAGTGTGGCTACGCCCGGTCCTTGCGGAGGTTAAAACAGCACCAACTTGACAAACTATCGTTGTGGTTTTGATGCGTAGGTAAGAACGGTTCTTGCTAAGCCCGTAGCAGCCACGTAAAACATGCAACAACAAAGTAGAGGACGTCTAACTTGTTTTTGCAGGGCATGTTGTGATGTGATATGGTCAAGACATGATGTGATATAATGTGTTGTATGAGATGATCATGTTTTGTAACCGAGTTATCGGCAACTGGCAGGAGCCATATGGTTGTCGCTTTATTGTATGAAATGCAATCGCCATGTAATAGTTTTACTTTATCACTAAGCGGTAGCGATAGTCGTAAAAGCAATAAGTTGGCGAGACGACAACGATGCTACGATGGAGATCAAGGTGTCGCGCCGGTGACGATGGTGATCATGACGGTGCTTCGGAGATGGAGATCACAAGCACAAGATGATGATGGCCATATCATATCACTTATATTGATTGCATGTGATGTTAATCCTTTATGCATCTTATCTTGCTTTGTTTGACGGTAGCATTATAAGATGATCTCTCACTAAAATTTCAAGACAAAAGTGTTCTCCCTGAGTATGCACCGTTGCGAAAGTTCTTCGTGCTGAGACACCACGTGTTAATCGGGTGTGATAGGCTCTACGTTCAAATACAACGGGTGCAAAACAGTTGCACACGCGGAATACTCAGGTTAAACTTGACGAGCCTAGCATATGTACAGATATGGCCTCGGAACACAGAGACCGAAAGGTCGAGCGTGAATCATATAGTAGATATGATCAACATAGTGATGTTCACCATTGAAACTACTCCATCTCACGTGTTAATCGGACATGGTTTAGTTGCTTTGGATCACGTAATCACTTAGATGATTAGAGAGATGTCTATCTAAGTGGGAGTTCTTAAGTAATATGATTAATTGAACTTAAATTTATCATGAACTTAGTCCTGATAGTATTTTGCAAATTATGTTATAGATCAATAGCTCGCGTTGTTGCTTCCCTGTGTTTATTTTTGATATGTTCCTAGAGAAAAATTATGTTGAAAGATGTTAGTAGCAAAGATGCGGATTGGATCCGTGATCTGAGGATTATCCTCATTGCTGCACAGAAAAATTATGTCCTTGATGCACCGCTAGGTGACAGACCTATTGCAGGAGCAGATGCAGACGTTATGAACGTTTGGCTAGCTCAATATGATGACTACTTGATAGTTTAGTGCACCATGCTTAACGGCTTAGAATCGGGACTTCAAAGACGTTTTGAACGTCATGGACCATATGAGATGTTCCAGGAGTTGAAGTTAATATTTCAAGCAAATACCCGAGTTGAGAGATATGAAGTCTCCAACAAGTTCTATAGCTAAAAGATGGAGGAGAATCGCTCAACTAGTGAGCATGTGCTCAGATTGTCTGGGTACTACAATCGCTTGAATCAAGTGGGAGTTAATCTTCCAGATAAAATAGTGATTGACAGAATTCTCTAGTCACCATCACCAAGTTAGTAGAACTTCGTGATGAACTATAGTATGCAAGGGATGACGAAAGTAATTCCCGAGCTCTTCGTGATGCTGAAATCGACGAAGGTAGAAATCAAGAAAAACATCAAGTGTTGATGGTTGACGAGACCACTAGTTTCAAGAAAAGGGCAAAGGGAAGAAGGGAACTTCAAGAAGAACGGCAAGCAAGTTGCTGCTCAAGTGAAGAAGCCTAAGTCTGGTCCTAAGCCTGAGACTAAGTGCTTCTACTGCAAAGGAACTGGTCACTGGAAGCGGAACTACCCCAACTATTTGGTGGATAAGAAGGATGGCAAAGTGAACAAAGGTATATTGGATATACATGATTATTGATGTGTACTTTACTAGTGTTTATAGCAACCCCTCGGTAATTGATACTGGTTCAGTTGCTAAAGAGTAGTAACTCGAAAACGGGAGTTGCAGAATAAACAGAGACTAGTAAAAGGCGAGGTGACGATGTGTGTTGGAAGTAGTTCCAAGATTGATATGATCATCATCGCACACTCCCTATACTTTCGGGATTAGTGTTGAAACTAAATAAGTGTTATTTGGTGTTTGCGTTGAGCATGAATATGATTTGATCATGTTTATTGCAATACGGTTATTCATTTAAGTTAGAGAACAATTGTTGTTCTGTTTACATGAATAAAACCTTCTATGGTCATACACACCAACGAAAATGGTTTGTTGGATCTCGATCGTAGTGATACACACATTCATAATATTGAAGCCAAAAGATGCAAAGTTAATAATGATAGTGCAACTTATTTGTGGCACTGCCGTTTAGGTCATATTGGTGTAAAGCGCATGAAGAAACTCCATACTGATGGGATTTTGGAATCACTTGATTATGAATCACTTGATGCTTGCGAACCGTGCCTCATGGGCAAGATGACTAAAACGCCGTTCTCCGGAACTATGGAGAGAGCAACAGATTTGTTGGAAATCATACATACATATGTATGTGGTCCGATGAATATTGAGGCTCGTAGCAGGTATCATTATTTTCTGACCTTCACAGATGATTTGAGCAGATATGGGTATATCTACTTAATGAAACAGAAGTCTGAAACATTTGAAAAGTTCATATAATTTCAGAGTGAAGCGAAAATCATCGTAACAAGAAAATAAAGTTTCTACGATTTGATCGTGGAGAAGAGTATTTAGTTACGAGTTTGGCCTTCAGTTAAAACAATGTGAAATAGTTTCACTACTCACGCCACCTGGAACACCACAGCATAATGGTGTGTCCGAAACGTCATAACCGTACTTTATTGGATATAGTGCAATCTATGATGTCTCTTACCAATTTACCACTATCGTTTTGGGGTTATGCATTAGAGACAGCTACATTCACGTTAAATAGGGCACCATCAAAATCCGTTGAGACGACGCCTTATGAACTGTGGTTTGGCAAGAAACCAAAGTTGTCGTTTCTTAAAGTTTGGGGTTGTGATGCTTATGTGAAAAAGTTTCATCCTGATAAGCTCAAACCCAAATCGGAGAAATGTATCTTCATAGGATACCCAAAGGAGACAGTTGGGTACACCTTCTATCACAGATCCGAAGGCAAGACATTCGTTGCTTAGTATGGATCCTTTCTGGAGAAGGAGTTTCTCTCGAAAGATGTGAGTGGGAGGAAAGTAGAACTTGATGAGGTAACTGTACCTGCTCCCTTATTGGAAAGTAGTTCATCACAGAAATCTGTTCCTGTGACTCCTACACCAATTAGTGAGGAAGTTAATGATGATGATCATGTAACTTCAGATCAAGTTACTACCAAACCTCGTAGGTAAAGCAGAGTAAGATCCGCACCAGAGTGGTACAGTAATCCTCTTCTGGAGGTTATGTTACTAGACCATGTCGAACCTACGAACTATGAGGAAGCGATGATGAGCCCAGATTCCGCAAAATGGCTTGAGGCCATGAAATCTGAGATGAGATCCATGTACAAGAACAAAGTATGGACTTTGATTGACTTGCCCAATGATCGGCGAGTCATTGAGAATAAATGGATCTTCAAGAGGAAGACGGATGTTGATAGTAGTGTCACTATCTACAAAGCTAGAATTGTCGCAAAAAGGTTTTCGACAAGTTCAAGATGTTGACTACGATGGGAGTTTCTCACTCGTATCTATGCTTAAGTCTGTCTGAATCATGTTAGCAATTGCCGCATTTTATGAAATATGGCAAATGGATAAACAAAACTACATTCCTTAATGGATTTATTAAAGAAGAGTTGTATATGATGCAACCAGAAGGTTTTGTCAATCCTAAAGGTGCTAACAAAATATGCAAGCTCCACCGATCCATCTATGGACTGGTGCAAGCATCTCGGAGTTGGAATATATACTTTGATAAGTTTATCAAAGAATATAGTGTTATACAGACTTGCGGTGAAGCCTGTATTTACAAGAAAGTGAGTGGGAGCACTACAGCATTTCTGATAAGTATATGTGAATGACATATTGTTGATCAGAAATAATGTAGAATTATTCTGCAAAGCATAAAGGAGTGTTTGAAAGAAGTTTTTCAAAGATAGACCTCGGTGAAGCTGCTTACATATTGAGCATCAAGATCTATAGAGATAGATCAAAACGCTTGATAAGTTTTTTCAATGAGTACATACCTTAACAAGATTTTGAAGTAGTTCAAAATAGAACAGTCAAAGAAAGAGTTCTTGCCTGTGTTACAAGGTGTGAAATTGAGTAAGACTCAAAGCCCGACCACGGCAGAAGATAGAAAGAGAATGAAAGTCATTCCCTATGCCTTGGCCATAGGTTCTATAAAGTATGCCATGCTGTGTACCAGATCTATTGTATACCCTACACTGATTTTGGCAAGGGAGTACAATAGTGATCTAGGAGTAGATCACTGGACAGCGGTCAAAATTATCCTTAGTGGAATAAGGATATGTTTCTCGATTATGGAAGTGACAAAAGGTTCGTCGTAAAGGGTTACGTCGATGCAAGTTTTGACACTAATCTAGATGACTCTAAGTCTCGGTCTAGATACATATTGAAAGTGGGAGCAATTAGCTAGAGTAGCTCCGTGCAGAGCATTGTAGACATAGAAATTTGCAAAATACTTACGGATCTGGATGTGACAGACCCGTTGACTAAAATTATCTCACAATCAAAACATGATCACACCTTAGTACTCTTTGGGTGTTAATCACATAGCGATGTGAACTAGATTATTGACTCTAGTAAACCCTTTGAGTGTTGGTCACATAGAGATGTGAACTATGGGTGTTAATCACATGGTGATGTGAATTATTGATGTTAAATCACATGGCGATGTGAACTAGATTATTGACTCTAGTGCAAGTGGGAGACTGAAGGAAATATGCCCTAGAGGCAATAATAAAGTATTATATATTTCCTTATATCATGATAAATGTTTATTATTCATGCTAGAATTGTATTAACCGGAAACATAATACATGTGTGAATACATAGACAAACAAAGTGTCACTAGTATGCCTCTACTTGACTAGCTCGTTAATCAAAGATGGTTATGTTTCCTAGCCATAGACATGAGTTGTCATTTGATTAACGGGATCACCTCATTAGGAGAATGACGTGATTGACATGACCCATTACGTTAGCTTAGCACCCGATCGTTTAGTATGTTGCTATTGCTTTCTTCATGACTTATACATGTTCCTATGACTATGAGATTATGCAACTCCCGTTTACCGGAGGAACACTTTGTGTGCTACCAAACGTCACAACGTAACTGGGTGATTATAAAGGTGCTCTACAGGTGTCTCCAAAGGTACTTGTTGGGTTGGCGTATTTCGAGATTAGGATTTGTCACTCCGATTGTCGGAGAGGTATCTCTGGGCCCACTCGGTAATGCACATCACTATAAGCCTTGCAAGCATTGTGACTAATGAGTTAGTTGCGGGATGATGTATTACGGAACGAGTAAAGAGACTTGCCGGTAACGAGATTGAACTAGGTATCGAGATACCGACGATCGAATCTCGGGCAAGTAACATACCGATGACAAAGGGAACAACGTATGTTGTTATGCGGTCTGACCGATAAAGATCTTCGTAGAATATGTGGGAGCCAATATGGGCATCCAGGTCCCGCTATTGGTTATTGACCGGAGAGGTGTCTCGGTCATGTCTACATAGTTCTCGAACCCGAAGGGTCCGCACGCTTAACGTTACGATGACAGTTTTATTGAGTTTTGATGTACCGAAGGAGTTCGGAGTCCCGGATGAGATCGGGGACATGACGAGGAGTCTCGAAATGGCCGAGACGTAAAGATCGATATATTGGACGACTATATTCGGACTTCGGAAAGGTTCCGAGTGATTCGGGTATTTTTCGGAGTACCGGAGAGTTACGGGAATTCGTATTGGGCCTTAATGGGCCATACGGGAAAGGAGAGAAAGACCCCAAAGGGTGGCCGCACCCCTCCCCATGGGCTAGTCCGAATTGGACTAGGGAAGGGGGGCGCCCCCTTCCTTCTTTCTCCTTCCCCCTTCCCTTCTCCTACTCCCACAAGGAAAGGAGGAGTCCTACTCCCGGTGGGAGTAGGACTCCCCCTTTGGCGCGCCTCTCCCTTGGCCGGCTGCCTCCTCCTTGCTCCTTTATATACGGGGGCAGGGGGGCACCCCATAGACACAACAATTGATCCTTGAGATCTCTTAGCCGTGTGCGGTGCCCCCTCCACCATATTACACCTCGATAATACCATTGCGGAGCTTAGGCGAAGCCCTGCGTCGGTGGAACATCATCATCGTCACCACGCCGTCGTGCTGACGAAACTCTTCCTCAACACTCGGCTGGATCGGAGTTCGAGGGACGTCATCGAGCTGAACGTGTGTAGAACTCGGAGGTGCCGTGCGTTCGATACTTGATCGGTCGGATCGTGAAGACGTACGACTACATCAACCGCGTTGTGATAACGCTTCCGCTGTCGGTCTACGAGGGTACGTGGACAACACTCTCCCCTCTCGTTGCTATGCATCACCATGATCTTGTGTGTGCGCAGGAATTTTTTGGAAATTACTACGTTCCCCAACAAATTCATAGCATACTACCTTGTACCAATGTCTTACTAAGGAAGATTGGCTGGCTTGTGCTTGAAACTTTCATCGGAAAGCTTGCTGAAGAAGACTGGGTATCGTGCTTCAGAAGCTTACCCCCTTAAAGACGTTGCTGGGGAAAAACTCAGTACCTTATGCTGGAATCTTTTGCTGTTGCTTACTGAAGAAGGCAGAGTACCTTGTACGGGAAATCATCCATGTATCATACTGAGGAAGATAGATGAATCTTGCCTTGAAAGCTTTTCGGGTATCTTGCGAGGAAAGATTGGGTTGCTTACACCAGAACCTTCTTATAGAGATATGCGGACCGATTTCCACATATATAACCATCTGAATATTTTTGCTATGGATTTCTTGCATGAAACGGGGTTTTGCAGGACTATCCTCCTTTCTGAGTACATGCCATATTTTTGCTTGCTTCCAGGTACATCGAGTTCCAAAATCATCCTCAATGAAAAATTAAACTTGTATCTGAGCCATACCTTTGATAATATTCTGTCAACCTTGCACACAATTTATCTTCTTGCTGATTTAATCATTTTGTTGTGATGAGTGCACGCTAATGCATACTTGATACTGACGGTCCATCCAGGATTTCTTTTCCATCCAGACAAGATATTCCCAATTTCACTGCAGTCAGCTAATAATTCCATTCTGTTTAGCTGAGTTTCCAAATATATGCATTTCTTGCTGACTCTTCGGGTCCAGTGCCGGCTGACGAGCAACTTTAATAGGGAAAAAATTGTAACACCGAAGGCCCAAAGAAAGGAACAACAGAAACGACTAAAGCAAAAGCACACAAGCATTCCACTAATATAATTTATCAAGCAATCACCACATATTACTGCTACTCACACAATAATATGTATGCACACCTAAGCACACAAATTTCGTGGAATCTCCGGTACTACGATCTAGCATGCTGTGACGATGTGCACGAGGACGAATAAATGTGTGGAAGGATTGGTGTAAACAGCGCTACACCAAGTGCTAGCTTAGCCAGGTGGCAACCTGAACTAGCTCGAAGGTAAGGACGTACTCGGTAATCATGCAGTAGAACACGAAGTTCGCAGCCACATTATTATCAAGCGGGCGAAAAAGATCCGTACTCATCCCAGAAATAGGATTGCGGGGAAAAACTGAGTGTCGGGTGGTAGGTGCGACATATGCCAACGGGTGGCTTATCATTGTGGGAGCCAGTAAAACATCGCCGGTGCCTGGAAACGGGATGAGGCGAAGACATGCACGCCGGCGGATCTTACCCAGGTTCGGGGCTCTCCGTGGAGATAACACCCCTAGTCCTGCTCTGCGGTGTCTCCGCATGATCACTAGATCAATACAAGTTGCTACAAGCGCTCCTTGAGCTGTTTGGATAGAGGAAGAGGAAGGGCAAGGCTAGCTCTCCTTTTCTCTCTAGGTGGTGTGTGGAATTCTATTAGATCAACCCTTTGCATGGGCGCCCTGGGGGGTTTATATAGGCCTACCCCCAGGGGTACAATGGTAATTCGGCTGGGCGCGGGTCCCCGCTGTCAGTGTCTAGGCTCGCCAGCTTCTCCGCCGGTCATTGGGGCCCGCCGACTGGTGGGTCCCGCCGGCTGCCGGCCTCTTGGCCGGCAGGCCGGCCCCACCGCTTGGGGGCTTTGTCGGCGGCTGGTTACTGTTGCCTCGCCTCTGATGACGAGGGCTTCGTCGAGGTAAGCGTGGCCACAGTGTCGCCGCCTTGCGAGCTCTCACAATAGCCTTACCTCATCTTGTCCCCTTAATGAGGCGCATGCTTCGAGGGAGGGAGGTAGCCGGCTATTGGAAGCCGGCCACACCCCTGGCCGACTAGGGGAGGCCAGGCCGCCTTCGGATGTCTCTCTGGCGAAGGGGCCCGCCGCCCACGGGCCGTACTGGCGCCTGTCGTGGGTGACATCGAGGCCAACATGGCTATAGTGCCGCGCCGGACGGGGGATGGCTGGCCCGTACGGCGCCCTGTGGCCATGCCTGTTCCGGGATTCGGGGGTAGTGGGCTGTACTGCGGCCACACCCCATCCTATCGCCGTTGTGGGTACAGTCTTGGCCGGCTTCTGGGAGCGGCTTTCTTGGCCGGCTTCTGGGAGCCGGCTTTCTTCATGGCCGGCTTCTGGGAGTCGGTCCTCGGGCCGGCTCCCTGGAGTCGGCTATCTCGTATCTTTCTTGGAGGTTTCTGAGGCTGGGTCGCCTTCTGGGAGTCGGCCCTCGGCCGGGGAAGGCGCCCTATGCTTTGTATGCTTGAAGGCTGAATGGCCTGGTAATTTTTCGAAGAGCCAGGGGGAGTCGGTTAGGCTACCCGTGGCCATTTACTCCGACAGTAGTCCCCGAAGCTGGTTGGGCTTCGAGGCTGAGAGGAGGTCGAGAAGCTCGGTCAGCTTCTTATCTTGACGAGAGCAGCTGGGAGCCGGCTTCGGTTGGGCGCGCCGTCTTGGCGAAATTTTTAAAGTCGGAGGGCGGGAGTCTGTTGGCGCGTGTGCCGGGCTGTGGGCCGGCCGCTCGCCGCCTGCGAACCACGTGGCGTCCCTTGGCTGAAAAGAGCCTGCCAACCCACGCGCGCGACAAGACGTCGCCGCAGGCCGAGGGCCCGCCACTCCTACGCCTAGGCCCAGGCGCGGATTCTTTGCGGCCCACAACTGTCCGCACGTCTTCCGGCGGCGGTTTCCGCACGCTATTTAGGGCGTAATAATCGCGGGTCGTGGGGGAGTGGGTGCAGTTAATCCCACGTTCCTCCCCACGCCTCGCCTCCTCGGCTTCGCCGCACGAGGCTATAAGTAGGGGGAGGAGGGGAAGCGGCAGACGCTCGCACGCTCCTCTCCTTTCCGCCATCTTCTTCCTCCTGCTTTCCCTCACAGCAGCGACTCGCCGCCGCGCCGTCCCACCAATCTTCACTCCGCCCCGCAGCTTTGCCGCCGCGAGGCCGTGCTTTCTCCGCCGCCGCACTCTTTCTTGCCAGCCTCTTGCCACCATGCAGTACGGCGGGGACTGGGACGGCTCCAACGTCCATATGGACCACATCGAGTTCCTCCGCAAGACGCGGCGGTTGCCCGGCGCGGACCAGGTGCGGGTCCGTCTCGCGCCTGCGAAGGAGATCACGCCGGAGCCGGAGGAAGGCGAGCGGGTAGTCTTCCGCTCGCATTTCCTGCGCGGCATCGGCTTGCCGGCGAGCGCTTTCTTCCGCTCCTTCCTCGACTTCTATCAACTCCAGCCGCACCACCTCACCCCGAACACGGTGGTGCTGCTGTCCGCCTTCGTCACCTTGTGCGAAGGCTTCCTTGGCGTTCTCCCCACCCTCGAGCTCTGGGGGGAGTTCTTCCAATCTAAGCTGGGCACCCGCATGCAGGGCGTGCCGGCCCAGAGCGGCGCCTTCATCGCGATGCGGAGGCCGGCGGCCGACAACCCCTTCCCCGTCATCACGTTAATCCAGTCGGTGAAGCGCTGGCAGAAGTCATATTTCTACGTGAAGAACGTCGCCCCACAAGGCGACTACGTCAACTTGCCGGCTTACGTAGCCGGCCCACCGGCTGGGAGGCGGCCCCAATGGTCCTATCGGGCCGTGACGCTGACGCCGGCTGGAGCCGCGGCCGTCGCCCGACTGCGGGTGATGATCCAGTCGGAGGGCCTGACTGGGTCCGACTTGCTGGCCGCGTTCGTTGCGCGCCGGGTGCTTCCGCTTCAGAGCCGCCCTCACCTGATCTGTCAGATGAGCGGCCAGCTCGATCCGAGTCGGATGTGCACCAAGGACATGCCGCACGACGAGGTGGCCCACATGGTGAATTACCTTGCGAACTGCAAGCTCTCCGCAGAGTGGCGGTTTGGCAAGGAGCCATATTCCCGTGCACATCCTCCGCCCAAGGTATGTTCTCTTTTTCCTTTTCTTTTCTTAGTTTTGTCGCCGAATTCCTTCTGGCCGTCTCTGACCAGTCGGCACGCCTTGGCAGAGCCCTCTCCTTCGACCTGTAGCCGGGTCGGAGGCGGAGCGCCGATTCCTCCCCGACCGGGCGGAGCATGACCTGGAGGACCATGACTTGGGGGCGGCCGCCATGGATGACAACACCGAGGCGGGTGGCGGCGAAGCCGGCGGCGAAGCAGGCGGCTCCGGGCTTGGAGCCAGTTTCGACGGCTGGCCGGATGACGACGAGGCGGAAATCGTCCCACGCCGCCAGCCGGCGTCCGGCCACGGCGCGGGTTCCTCCGCCGCGCCGCCTGCTCGGGGCGGCGGGCAGAAGCGCCGTGCCGCGTCGGGCTTGTTCAGGAGCCGGCCGAAGAAGCCCAAGGGCGGGGCAGCGGCGACCAGGCGGGATGAGGCGGCCGCGAAGGCGGTCCGCTTCCGCAAGGTGGTAAAGAAGCCGCAAATGGTGTCGGCGTAAGTGTATATTCCTTTGTACATTCTTTCTTCTTTTCTTGGTGATTCTGAATCCTTGCCGTTTCTCGAAAAATCAGGGCTCCGCTTTCGCTCAAGCGGGTTGCTGCCGCCTCCGTCGTTGGATCACTGGGGGGATCCGGGAGCACCCGCCGCGTGGACCCCCGCACCGAGCTTCAGGCGGCGATGGAGCGAAACGCGCGGGAGGTGCGGGAGGCGGAGGAGTTGAGGGCGGCTGCCGCCAAGGCGGCACAGGAGGAGGAGGCGGCGAAGGCGCGCGCCGACGCAGCGGCCAAGGCCCAAGCGGAGGCTGCGGCTGTGGCAACAGCGGAGGGGGCCTTGCTCGTCACCCCTCTGCGTGTCGCGGCGCTCGAGGTCCCAGAGCCCCCGCCAGAGGAAGCCGGCGGCGACCAGCCGGGATTGGAGAGGGAAGACGACGTCGTCGTCCCGGAGAGGGAGGCGGCACTGGCCCCGCCGACTGGGGCGGCTCAAGGCGGCCGGCCTAACATGCCGCCTGCGCAATCGGCTGGGGGCGAGCCGGCCGCGAGGACGGACCTGGTGGTCCGGTCGCCATCGCGCCAGCGCACGGGGAAGGCCGCATCGGACCCGCAGAAAGCCGCGGGCCCCAGTTCGTCGGGCCAGGACGTGGAGGCGGCCAGCGCCAGCTCGGGGTGGACACTGGGTGGAGGGACGACTGTGGTGAACGTGGCAGCGCAGGACGTCCAGAACCGGCTTCAATCCCAGGCTGCGGCGCTGAGGAATTACAATGACGAGTTCCTTGCGACGTGGGCGGCCATTCGGGTTAGTCTTCCTATTTTTGCTTTTTTTGATCTTGGTTTCTTCCGTGGGGGCGCGTCAGCGCACCCACTGGGTGTAGTCCCCGAGTTCCGAGTCGGCTGCTGAGCAGTCGGCTTGGAACTTCTTAGCGGGCTTTGTTTTGCTATCTTGTTCTCATTCGCTCCTCTGCCTGACTTTGCAGGACTACCACAACCTCCGCGCGGCTGCCTTCAACTCCCAGGCTCGGGAGCTGACCCAGAAGAATGCTGACCTATCTGAGAGCCGGGGTAAGTGCTTCGTCTTTTATCTTACGTGGGGGCGCGTCAGCGCACCCACTGGGTGTAGTCCCCGAGATTCGGGCCGACTGCTGAGCAGTCGGGTCGGATCTTCCTTGACGACTTCTTCCTTATTGCTTCTTTCTTTTCTGCCATCCCTGTAGCGGCCAACGCCAGTCTGAGGGAGCAGCTGGGCGGGGCTCAGGCCGCCCTCCGTGTTAAGGAGGCCGAGTTTGATGCCTTGGCACAGGAGCGTGACCGCCTGGCCAAGAGGTTGGCCGACCAGGAGAAGAGCCACAAGGCGGCCCTGAAGGCGGTGCAGGACAGCGAGGCCGCCCTCCAAGCCGAGTATGAGACAGAGGCGGCCAGCTGGGCCGAAGCGAAGCAGACGCTGATCAACGGCTATGGCCAGATCGAAGACTTGGTTGACGGTAGGCCGCCTTCTTCTTCGTCCTTGCTTGCCGCTTGCCGTTTGGCTCATTTTCTGACTTGGTGTTTTTCTCTTCTTTCTCTTTCTTTCTTGCGCAGAGTACTTCCCTGGCTACTCTACCGCCGCCAACCAGGTCGTCGAGGCCCACCGCGAGGCACGAAGGCAGGCTGGCGCCGAGATCGCGCCGAACGCTCGCCGGTCGCTGGAGGAGCAGCTCTTGGCGATTCAGGCCCGCCTCCAGCCGGCTCATCGCATGCTCCGCCGGCTTCAGCGTGTTGGGGCGCAGGTGTTGGCCGCTCTCTGGCCTGGTGAGGTGATTCCCCGCACCCCCAGTCGGACTGCCGACTGGCTGGAGGTGGCGGTCGGCCGCTTCGAGGCCTGGAAGGCTTCTGCGGCTCGGTCCGGCGCCAGGCGGGCGCTGGAGTTCGCCAAGGCCTGGTATCCCGAGCTGAGTCTGGACCAGCTGGCCACCTGGCGGCAGGAGGCCGACACGGAGCTGGAGCCGGCGCGGCCGGCTATCATCCAGCGGGCTTCGGCGATTGCCGACTACACCGACACCAGCGCCTTCGCTCCTGAGGTGGACGACAACGGCGTTGCCCAGCCGGAGGAGTGGTTCGGGCTGAACCCGGCAGACGGCGAGGACTCGGCGGAGGAGATGGACTCCAGCGATGAGGGCGAGGATGAGGAGGAGGAGGAGGGTGAAGACACCGCGCCAGATGGTGGAGCGGCTGGTCAGCCTCAGCTTGACCGTGCCTCCAGCAACAAGGCACGCGCGGGTGCACCGCCTGCAGCCGGCGATGATCAAGCCGAGACCCGCCAGCCGGCCACTCCTCCAGCCGGCGGCGCCGTCTCCACCGACCAGCCCGGCTCCCCTGCTGCGCCCATAGTCTAGTCTGCTGCCTCTACTTTCCCGTTTCACCATTCTTGGAATAGTATTTTGTTAAGTTTGCACAATTCCACCCACTGGGGGTGTATTCGAACTATATTGACTGCCGGCCTGTTGGGGCCTTATGTGTAAATATAATTATGCATGCGTTTGGCTTTCCCTTGTTCTTTGCTTTTCATCCTTCCGCTGTTTCCTTTGCCGCCCTCCCTTGGTTGCCGCCTTCCCAGCCGGACAGCTGCTCTGCAATCTGTGGCTGGGGAAGTGCTTGGGAGGGCAAGTAATCTAGCTTTGTTGGATTATAGCGAAGTGATTGGGAGGCCGGCCAGCCGGCTGTTTTGACAGCCGGTAGGCGTGGTTGGAGGCCATCTTTGTGTTATATAAGTTTGTTGGTACTTAGCCGTTTTTCGTGTGGGCATCCTTTCTGCCTTTGGCTCTTGCCAGTCGGACAGTCGGTTCTTCGAGCTGCGACTTTCGACAAGAGAGGGCTCGGGTGCCGGCACACTACTTGTCTGACTTCAGGTAGAACTTTTAATATAACTTAAGGCGGCCAGCCCCGGGCCGACTAGTCGAACCCGGTGCCAGACAAAAAATCAAATGTAATAATACATTCATGAGTATGACACTCGTCATTCATAGATAAAGGAGGGCAGTTCCCGAGTGTGCCTCGGGGGGCCCGTTTGTCTCATATTAAAAAAACGGTAGCATGATACATACTGCTTTCAACTGTAAAATCTTCTCAGGAGGTTTGCATTCCATGGTCGCTGCGACTCCTTGCCGGAATCATCCCTCTTGCGTGCTCTTGGTTTTTGTGCGTCGATCAAGTAGTAGGAGTCGTTGCCTAGTGCCTTGCTGATGACGAAAGGGCCTTCCCAAGGGGCCGAGAGCTTGTGCTGGCCGGCTGTTCGCTGGATCAGCCGAAGCACAAGGTCGCCCTCTTGGAAGGATCTTGGCTTGACCTTTCGGTTGTGGTAACGGCGCAAACCCTGCTGGTAGATGCCGGACCAGCTGGGTGCTAACAGCCGGCCTTCTTCCAGCAGGTCGACGCCGTCCTCTCGCGCTTCCTTGGCCTCCGCCTCCGTGTACATGGTGACCCGAGGCGAGTCGAACTCGATGTCAGTCGGGATGACAGCCTCGGCACCATATACAAGGAAGAACGGAGTGAAGCCGGTTGACTTGTTTGGGGTAGTACGCAGACTCCAGAGGACAGCCGGCAGCTCGTCGAGCCAGCAGCCGGCCGAGCGCTCAAGTGGTACGACCAGGCGGGGCTTGATGCCGGAGAGGATGAGGCCGTTTGCTCGCTCGACCTGGCCGTTTGACTGTGGGTGGGAAACGGACGCTAAGTCCAGTCGGATGCCTTGTGTCGCGCAGAAACGTGCCAGTGCTCCTTTGGCAAAGTTTGTGCCGTTGTCGGTGATGATGCTGTGCGTCACGCCATACCGAGTAGTGATGTCGACAATAAATGTCACGGCAGTCGGCCCGTTCAGCTTCTTGATCGGCTTCGCTTCGATCCACTTGGTAAACTTGTCCATGACGACAAGCAGATGTGTCAAGCCGCCGCGGGCTGTCTTGAATGGGCCCACCATGTCCAGCCCCCAGATGGCAAAGGGCCAGGTGAGGGGGATGGTCTTGGGTGCGGAAGCTGGCAGGTGTTGTTTGGAACTGAAGACATGGCATCCTTTGCAGCATTTGACTATCTCTTTGGCATCTCCCAAAGCAGTCGGCCAGAAGAAACCGTGGCGGAAGGCTTTGGCCATAAGTGATCTTGAGGCTGCGTGGTGGCCGCATTCGCCTTGGTGGATATCCTTGAGGATTGCTACACCCCTTTCTGGCTCGACGCAGCGCTGGAAGACCCCAGTGACGCTGCGCTTGACAAGTTCTCTGTTTATTATTGCATATGCTCCGGCTCGGCGTTGCACTAGTCTTGCCGAGATCTCATCAGTCGGTAGCTCTCTGTTGACTAGGAAGTTGAGGATGGGCTGGGCCCATGATGGAGCTGTGACTTCTTCTACTGTTAGTACGGCCACTGTAACTCGGGTGGGTGGGTTGGGTGGTGGAGGGTTGGAGTCGGCCACCGCTTCTTGTGTCGCTGCAATCCCCTGGCCGACTGCTGTAGTCTCCGGGCCGGGTTCTGAAGTCCCCGAGCCGGGTGCGACTACGGCAGTCCCCGGCCGCTTGTCGAAGTCCCCGAGCAGCCTGCTGGGTTCCTCCAGTCGGATCCGGCTGCATCGGGGGCGGGTGGTACGAAGATAGAGTCCGATTCTGGAGACGGCTTGATAGATGGTTTGAGGAGGCGCTGGAGAGAGACACCGGTTGGTATAGCCTGTCGGGTGGAGCCGATCCGTACCAGGGCTTCTGCTTGGTCGTTGCCGGCCCGTGGCACGTGAAGGAACTCTCACCCTTCGAAGTACCCACTGATCTGCTGGACGAGGAATCGATAGCTCGCCATGTTTGCATCCTTGGCGTCCCAGTCGCCAGATGACTGCTGGACTGTTGGGGAACGTAGCAATAATTCAAAATTTTCCTACGTGTCACCAAGATCAGTCTATGGATTAACTAGCAACGAGAGAGAGGGAGTGCACCTTCATACCCTTGAAGATCGCTAAGCGGAAGCGTTACAAGAACGCGGTTGATGGACTCGTACTCGCGGCGATTCAAATCGCGGAAGATCCGATCTAGCGCCGAACGGACGGCGCCTCCGCGTTCAACACACGTACAGCCTGGGGACGTCCCCTCCTTCTTGATCCAGAAAGGGGAGAGGAGAAGTTGAGGGAGAACTCCAGCAGCACGACGACATGGTGGCAATGGAGCTCGTGGTTCTCCGGCAGAGCTTCGCTAAGCACTACGGAGGAGAAGGAGGAGGTGTATGAGGAGGGAGGGCTGCGCCAGGGAAGAGGTGCAGCTGCCCTCCCACCCCTCCACTATATATAGGGGCAAGGGGAGAGGGGAGGCGCCCTAGGGTTTCCCCTAGGGGCGGCGGCCAACCAGATTGGATCTCCCTAGGGAAAATCCTAGGGAGACTTGGCCCCCAAGCCAAGCAGGTGGAGGCTTGCCTCCCAAGCCTGGTGGAGGCGCCCCACCTCCCCAAGTAACGTGGGAAAGGGTGTGGGGGGCGCACCACCCCTTAGTGGGCTGGTTTGCCCCTTCCCCTTTGGCCCATGAGGCCCTCCAACACTTCCCGGGGCTCCCGAAACACCTTTCGGTCATGCTGGCCATAGCCTGGTACCCCCGGAACACTTCCGGACTCCAATACCCTTCGTCCAATATATCGATCTTCACCGCCGGACCATTCCGGAACTCCTCCTGATGTCCAGGATCTCATCCGGCACTCCAAACAACCTTCGGTAACCACATACTATTTCCCATAACAACTCTAGCATCACCGAACCTTAAGTGTGTAGACCCTACGGGTTCGGGAACCATGCAGACATGACCGAGACACCTCTCCGGCCAATAACCAATAGCGGGATCTGGATACCCATATTGGCTCCCACATGTTCCACGATGATCTCATCGGATGAACCACAATGTCGGCGATTCAATCAATCCCGTATATAATTCCCTTTTTCTATCGGTATGTTACTTGCCCGAGATTCGATCGTCGGTATCCCAATACCTCGTTCAATCTCGTTACCCGCAAGTCACTTTACTCGTTCTGTAATGCATGATCCCGTGGCTAACTCATTAGTCACATTGAGCTCATTATGATGATGCATTACCGAGTGGGCCCAGAGATACCTCTCCGTCATACGGAGTGACAAATCCCAGTCTCGATTCGTGCCAACCCAACAGACACTTTCGGAGATACCTGTAGTGCACCTTTATAGCCACCCAGTTACATTGTGACGTTTGATACACCCAAAGCATTCCTACGGTATCTGAGAGGTGCACAATCTCATGGTCTAAGGAAATGATACTTGACATTAGAAAAGCTCTAGCAAACGAACTACACGATCTTGTGCTATGCTTAGGATTGGGTCTTGTCCATCACATCATTCTCCTAATGATGTGATCCCGTTATCAATGACATCCAATGTCCATGGTCAGGAAACCATAACCATCTATTGATCAACGAGCTAGTCAACTAGAGGCTTACTAGGGACATGTTGTGGTCTATGTATTCACACATGTATTACGGTTTCTAGTTAATACAATTATAGCATGAACAATAGACAATCATCATGAACAAGGAAATACAATAATAACCATTTTATTATTGCCTCTAGGGCATATTTCCAACAGTGTCCCACTTGCACTAGAGTCAATAATCTAGTTCACATCACCATGTGATTAACACTCAATGTTCACGTCGCCATGTGACTAATACCCAAGAGTTTACTAGAGTCAATAATCTAGTTCACATCACCATGTGATTAACACTCAATGAGTTCTAGGGTTTGATCATGTTATGCTTACGAGAGAGGTTTTAGTCAACGAGTCTGCAACATTCAGATCCGTGTGTGCTTTACAAAACTCTATGTCATCTTGTAGATGCAGCTACCACGCGCTACTTGGAGCTGTTCCAAATAACTGCTCTACTATACGAATCCGGTTTACTACTCAGAGTCATCCGGATTAGTGTCAAAGTTTGCATCGTCGTAACCCTTTACGACGAACTCTTTTACCACCTCCATAATCGAGAAAATTCCTTAGTCCACTAGTTACTAAGGATAAGTTCGACCGCTGTCATGTGATCCATTCCAGGATCACTATTGTACCCCTTGACTAACTCATGGCAAGGCACACTTCAGGTGCGGTACACAGCATAACATATTGTAGAGGCTACGTCTAAAGCATAGGGGACGACCTTCGTCCTTTCTCTCTCTTCTGCCGTGGTCAGGTCTTGAGTCTTACTCAATACTCACACCCTGTAACACAGCCAAGAACTCCTTCTTTGCTGATCTATTTTGAACTCCTTGAAAATCTTGTCACGGTATGTATTCATTTGAAAGTACTATTAAGCGTTTTTGATCTATCCTTATAGATCTTGATGCTCAATGTTCAAGTAGCTTAATCCAGGTTTTCCATTGAAAAACACTTTTCAAATAACCCTGTATGCTTTCCAGAAATTCTACATCATTTCTGATCAACAATATGTTAACAACATATACTCATCAAAAATTCTATAGTGCTCCCACTCACTTCTTTGGAAATACAAGTTTCTCATAAACTTTGTAAAAACCCAAAATCTTTGATCAACTCATCAAAGCGTACATTCCAACTCCGAGATGCTTACTCCAGTCCTTAGAAGGATTGCTGGAGCTTTGCATACTTGTTATCATCTTTCAGGATTGACAAAACCATCTGGTTGTATCACATACAACCTTTTCTCAAGAAAATCGTCGAGGAAACAATGTTTTGACATCCTATCTGCAAGATTTCATAAATAATGCAGTAACTGCTAATATAGTTCCAACAGACTCTTAGCATCGCTACGAGTGAGAAAATCTCATCGTAGTCAACTCCTTGAACTTGTCGGAAAACATCTTAACGACAAGTCGAGCTTTCTCAATGGTGATACTTACCATCATTGTCTGTCTTCCCTTTTAAAATCCATCTGCACCCAACAGCCTTACGACCATCAAGTAGTTGTTCCAAAGTCTATACTTTGTTTTCATACATGGATCCTCTCGGTTTTATGGCCTCAAGCCATTCGTCGGAATCCAGGCCCACCATCGCTTCTCCATAGCTCGCAGGTTCATTGTTGTCTAGCAACATGACTTCCAAGACATGATTACGTACCACTCTGAAGTAGTACACATCCTTGTCGTCCTACGAGGTTTGGTAGTGACTTGATCCGAAGTTTCATGATCACTATCATAAGCTTCCACTTCAATTGGTGTAGGTGCCACAGGAACAACTTCTTGTGCCCTGCTACACACTAGTTGAAGTGACGGTTCAATAACCTCATCAAGTCTCCACCATCCTCCCACTCAATTCTTTCGAGAGAAACTTTTCCTCGAGAAAGGACCCGTTTCTAGAAACAATCACTTTTGCTTCTAGATCTGAAATAGGATGTATACCCAACTGTTTTGGGTATTCTATGAAGATGCATTTATCCGCTTTGGGTTCGAGCTTATCAGCCTGAAACTTTTTCACATAAGCGTCACAGCCCCAAACTTTTAATAAACGACAGCTTAGGTTTCTTAAACCATATTTCATACGGTGTCATCTCAACGTAATTACGTGGTGCCCTATTAAAGTGAATGCGCTTGTCTCTAATGCCTAACCCATAAACGATAGTGTAATTCGATAAGAGACATCATGGTATGCACTATATCCAATAGGGTGCAGTTATGATGTTCGGACACACCATCACACTATAGTGTTCCAGGCGGTATTAGTCGTGAAACAATTTGCACAATGTCTCAATTGTGTGCCAAACTCGTAACTCAGATATTCATCTCTATGATCATATCATAGACATTTTTATCCTCTTGTCACGACGATCTTCAACTTCACTCTGAAATTACTTGAACCTTTCAATAATTCAGACTTGTGTTTCATCAAGTAAATATACTTAGCATCTACTCAAATCATCTGTGAAGTAAGAACATAACGATATCCACTGCGTGCCTCAGCACTCATTGGACTGCACACATCAAAATGTATTACCTCCAACAAGTTGCTCTCTTGTTCCATCTCACTGAAAACGAGGCCTTTTAGTCATCTTGCCCATGTGGTATGATTTGCATGTCTCAAGTGATTCAAAATCAAGTGAGTCCAAACGATCCATCTGTATGGACTTTCTTCATGCATATATACTAATAGACATGGTTCGCATGTCTCAATCTTTTCAAAACGAGTGAGTCAAAATATCCATCAACATGGAGCTTCTTCATGCGTTTTATACCAATATGAATCAAGTGGCAGTGCCACAAGTATGTGGTACTATCTTATATCTTTTGGCATGAACATGTGTATCACTACGATCGAGATTCAACAAACCATTCATTTTAAGTGCAAGACCATTGAAGGTATTATTCAAATAGACAGAGTAACCATTATTCTCTTTAAATGAATAACCGTATTGCAATAAACATAATCCAATCATGTCTATGCTCAACGCAAAGACCAAATAACAATTATTTAGGTTTAACACCAATCTCGATGGTAGAGGGAGCATGCGATGCTTGATCACATCAACCTTGGAAACACTTCCAACACATATCGTCATCTCACCTTTAGCTTGTCTCCGTTTATTCCGTAGCCTTTTATTTCGAGTTACCAACACTTAGCAACCGAACCGGTATCTAATACCCTAGTGCTACTAGGAGTACTAGTAAAGTACACATTAATATAATGTATATCCAATATAATTCTGTTGACCTTGCCTGCCTTCTCATCTACCAAGTATCTAGGGTAGTTCTGCTTCAGTGACCGTTCCCCTCATTACAGAAGCACTTAGTCTCGGGTTTGGGTTCAACCTTGGGTTTCTTCACTAGAGCAGCAACTGATTTGCCGTTTCATGAAGTATCCCTTCTTTCCCTTGCCCTTCTTGAAACTAGTGGTTTTACTAACCATCAACAATTGATGCTCCTACTTGATTTATAATTTCGCGGTGTCAAACATCGCGAGTTTCTCAAGGATCATCATGTCTATCCCTGATATGTTATAGTTCATCACGAAGCTCTAATAGCTTGGTGGCAGTGACTATGGAGAACCATAACTATCTCATCTGGAAGATTAACTCCCACTCGATTCAAGCGATTGTAGTACTCAGACAGTCTGAGCACATGCTCAACGATTGAGCTTTTCTCCCTTAGTTTGCAGGTTAAGAAACTTGTCAGAGGTCTCATACCTCTTGACGTGGGCACTAGTCTGAAATCCCAATTTCAGTCTTTGGAACATCTCATATTATCTGCGACGTTTCAAAAACGTCTTTGGTGCCACAATTTTAAACCGTTAGCATTACGCACTGAACTATCACGTAGTCATCAAAACGTGTATGTCAGATGTTTCGCAACATCTATAGACGACGCTCGAGGTTCAGCACACCGAGCGGTGCATTAAGGACATAAGCCTTCTGTGCAGCAATGAGGACAATCCTTAGTATACGGACCCAGTCCGCATAATTGCTACTGTCAACTTTCAACTAAATTTTCTCTAGGAACATATCTTAAACAGTAGAACTAAAGCGTAAGCTATGACATAATTTGCAAAGACCTTTTGACTATGTTCATGATAATTAAGTTCATCTGATTATTTAATGAAGTCCCACTTAGATAGACATCCCTCTAGTCATCTAAGTGATACATGATCCGAATCGACTAGACCGTGTCCGATCATCACGTGAGACGGACTAGTCATCAACGGGTGAACATCTCCATGTTGATCGTATCTACTATACGACTCATGTTCGACCTTTCGGTCTCTTGTGTTCCGAGGCCATGTCTGTACATGCTAGGCTCGTCAAGTCAACCTAAGTGTTTCGCATGTGTAAATCTGGCTTACACCCGTTGTATGCGAACGTTAGAATCTATCACACCCGATCATCACGTGGTGGTTCGAAACAACGAACCTTCGCAACGGTGCACAGTTAGGGGGAACACATCTCTTGAAATTTTAGTGAGGGATCATCTATTTATGCTACCATCGTTCTAAGAAAATAAGATGTAAACATGACAAACATCACATGCAAATCATAAAGTGACATGATATGGCCAATATCATATTGCGCCTTTTGATCTCCATCTTTGAGGCGCGGCATGATCACCTTCGTCACCGGCATGACACCATGATCTCCATCATCATGATCTCCATCATTGTGTCTTCATGAAGTTGTCTCGCCAAATATTACTTCTACTACTATGGCTAACGGTTAGCAATAAAGTAAAGTAATTACATGGCGTTTTTCATTGACACGCAGGTCATACAATAAATTAAGACAACTCCTATGGCTCCTGCCGGTTGTCATACTCATCGACATGCGAGTCGTGATTCCTATTACAAGAACATGATCAATCTCATACATCACATATATAATTCATCACATCCTTTTGGCCATATCACATCACATAGCATACCCTGCAAAAACAAGTTAGACGTCCTCTAATTGTTGTTGCATGTTTTACGTGGCTGCTATGGGTTTCTAGCAAGAACGTTTCTTACCTACGCAAAAGCCACAACGGTGATATGCCAATTGCTATTTACCCTTCATAAGGACCCTCTTCATCGAATCCGATCCGACTAAAGTGGGAGAGACAGACACCCGCTAGCCACCTTATGCATCAAGTGCATGTCAGTTGGTGGAACCTGTCTCACGTAAGAGTACGTGTAAGGTCGGTCCGGGCCGCTTCATCCCACAATGCCGCCGAATCAAGATAAGACTAGTAACGGCAAGCAAATTGAACAAATCATCGCCCACAACTACTATGTGTTCTACTCGTGCATAGAATCTACGCATAGACCTAGCTCATGATGCCACTGTTGGGGAACGTAGCAATAATTCAAAATTTTCCTACGTGTCACCAAGATCAATCTATGGATTAACTAGCAACGAGAGAGAGGGAGTGCATCTTCATACCCTTGAAGATCGCTAAGCGGAAGCGTTACAAGAACGCGGTTGATGGAGTCGTACTCGCGGCGATTCAAATCGCGGAAGATCCGATCTAGCGCCGAACGGACGACGCCTCCGCGTTCAACACACGTACAGCGTGGGGACGTCTCCTCCTTCTTGATCCAGCAAGGGGAGAGGAGAAGTTGAGGGAGAACTCCAGCAGCATGACGGCATGGTGGCAATGGAGCTCGTAGTTCTCCGGCAGAGCTTCGCTAAGCACTACGCAGGAGAAGGAGGAGGTGTATGAGGAGGGAGGGCTGCGCCAGGGAAGAGGTGCAACTGCCCTCCCACCCCTCCACTATATATAGGGGCAAGGGGAGAGGGGAGGCGCCCTAGGGTTTCCCCTAGGGGCGGCGGCCAAGCAGATTGGATCTCCCTAGGGAAAATCCTAGGGAGACTTGCCCCCCAAGCCAAGCAGGTGGAGGCTTGCCTCCCAAGCCAGGTGGAGGCCGCCCACCTCCCCAAGTAACGTGGGAAAGGGTGTGGGGGGCGCACCACCCCTCAGTGGGCTGGTTTGCCCCTTCCCCTTTGGCCCATGAGGCCCTCCAACACTTCCCGGGGCTCCCGAAACACCTTTCGGTCATGCTGGCCATAGCCTGGTACCCCCGGAACACTTCCGGACTCCAATACCCTTCGTCCAATATATCGATCTTCACCGCCAGACCATTCCGGAACTCCTCTTGATGTCCGGGATCTCATCCGGGACTCCGAACAACCTTCGGTAACCACATACTATTTCCCATAACAACTCTAGCGTCACCGAACCTTGAGTGTGTAGACCCTACGGGTTCGGGAACCATGCAGACATGACCGAGACACCTCTCCGGCCAATAACCAATAGCGGGATCTGGATACACATATTGGCTTCCACATGTTCCACGATGATCTCATCGGATGAGCCACGATGTCGGGGATTCAATCAATCCCGTAAACAATTCCCTTTGTCTATCGGTATGTTACTTGCCCGAGATTCGATCGTCGGTATCCCAATACCTCGTTCAATCTCGTTACCGGCAAGTTACTTTACTCGTTCTGTAACGCATGATCCCGTGGTTAACTCATTAGTCACATTGAGCTCATTATGATGATGCATTACCGAGTGGGCCCAGAGATACCTCTCCATCATACGGAGTGACAAATCCCAGTCTCGATTCGTGCCAACCCAACAGACACTTTCAGAGATACCTGTAGTGCACCTTTATAGCCACCCAGTTACGTTGTGACGTTTGATACACCCAAAGCATTCCTACGGTATCTGGGAGTTGCACAATCTCATGGTCTAAGGAAATGATACTTGACATTAGAAAAGCTCTAGCAAACGAACTACACGATCTTGTGCTATGCTTAGGATTGGGTCTTGTCCATCACATCATTCTCCTAATGATGTGCTCCCGTTATCAATGACATCCAATGTCCATGGTCAGGAAACCATAACCATCTATTGATCAACGAGCTAGCCAACTAGAGGCTTACTAGGGACATGTTGTGGTCTATGTATTCACGCATGTATTACGGTTTCCAGTTAATACAATTATAGCATGAACAATAGACAATCATCATGAACAAGGAAATACAATAATAACCATTTTATTATTGCCTCTAGGGCATATTTCCAACATGGACCACCAAGTTTGAGTCGCCATAACATAGGATCCGGCATATGCCGAGCTCTTTGGCTAGCCGGAGCCCGTATATGAGCGCCTCGTATTTAGCCACGCTGTTGGAGACGGCAAAGTGGATTTGCAGCGTGTATCTGAGCTTGTCGCCTTTGGGAGAGGTGAGGACGATGCCGGCTCCCAAGCCGGTGCGCATCTTGGACCCATCAAAGTGCATCCGCCAATGAGTAGAGTCAGGTGCCGGCGGTAGGTACTGGGTCTCGGCCGAGTCGACGAGGAAGTCGGCCAATGCTTGGGACTTGATGGCAGTGCGGGGATGGTAGAAGATTGTGTAAGGTGCAAGCGCAATGGCCCATTCAGCCACCCGGCCGGATGCATCCCGGCTGCCTATGATCTCGGCAAGCGGGGCGGTGCATACGACCGTGATGGGATGCTCTTAAAAGTAGGGCTTCAGCTTCTTGGCGGCGAAGTACACTCCATAGCACATCTTCTGGTAGTGTGGGTAGTTTTGCTTTGAGCTAGATAGTACTTCGCTTAGATAATATACCGGCCTCTGGACTAGCTGGGCTCGGCCTTTTTCTGGGCGCTGGACCACGACGACTGTACTGACCACTCGGCTAGTTGCAGCAATGTAGAGGAGCATGGGCTCCTTCTCAGTCGGCGCCGCCAGGACAGGTGGAGTGGTCAGCATCTTCTTCAACTCATGGAAGGCTTGGTCTGCTTGGTCATTCCACTCGAAATGAGTGGATTTCTTCATGTGTCGGTACAGGGGGAGAGCCTTCTCTCCTAGCCGGCTGATAAAGCGGTTTAGGGAGGCCAGGCACCCGGTGAACTTCTGTACGCCTCGCAACTTGGTGGGAATCTCCATTCTCTCAATGGCCTTGATCTTCATAGGGTTGCACTCAATGCCGCGTTCGGAGACCAGAAAGCCTAGAAGCTGGCCGGCTGGTACTCCGAACACGCATTTCTCGGGGTTGAGCTTGATCTGGAATCGGCGCAAGTTGGCAAATGTTTCTTTGAGGTCTTCCAGCAGGGTGCCGCGCTTTTCTGTCTTCACCACAATATCGTCTACATAGACATGGGCATTTCTGCCGAGTTGCTTGAGGAGGCATTTCTGCATGCAACGCTGAAAAGTGGCAGCGGCATTCCTCAAGCCGAATGTCATAGTCAGGTAACAGAACGCTCCGAATGGTGTGATGAAGGCGGTCTGCTGGGTCCGACTTAATCTGGTGGTATCCTGAGTAGGCATCCAAGAAACTCAACAGCTCGCATCCGGCTGTGGAGTCTATTACTTGATCAATCCGTGGCAGAGCAAACGGATCTTTGGGGCAGGCCTTGTTGAGGCTAGTGTAGTCTATACACATACGCCATTTGTTGTTCTTCTTCAACACCAAGACTGGGTTGGCAAGCCACTCTGGGAAAAACACTTCCATAATAAAGCCGGCGGCAAGGAGCCTGGCTATCTTTTCTCCTACGATTCTTCTCTTCTCTTCGGACAGTCGGCGGAGAGGCTGCTTGACCGGCTTTGCGTCCGCTCGGACGTGTAACTTGTGCTCTGCAAAATCCTTCGGAACACCCGGCATGTCCTTTGGGGACCAGGCAAAGGTGTCTCAATTCTCACAGAGGAAGTTGACGAGCTCGCCTTCCTATTTACTGTCCAGGTTTGCACCAATGACTGCAAACCTCTCCGGGTTCTCCGGGTCCAGAGGTATTTTCTTCGTCTCCTTGGCCGGCTGGAAGGAGCCCTGCGCATCATATTCCTTGGGGTTGGGGAACAAAGCCGGCTGTTTGCCGGCCATGACCATAACTCGCTCCAGCATCTTCTTCTCTTCTGCCACTACGAGGGACTCGGCCAGCCGGCTGCTGGCTGCAGCACACTCGATGGACTTTTTGTAGTCGCCGCCTATAGTGATGATCCCCTTCAAGCTCGGCATCTTCATCTTCAGGTAGGCATAGTGTGGCACAACCATGAACTTGGCCAGAGCAGGTCGGCCAAGCAAGGCGTGGTAAGGGCTTTCCAGATCCACTACCTCGAACCAGATTGCATCTCGGCGAAAGTGATCCTTGTCTCCGAAGAGAACATCCATCTTGATCTTGCCGATCGGGGAACAGGACATGCCGGGTACGATGCCATGGAAAACGGTCCGGCTTGGCATGAGCTGCTTCGCCTTGAGGTTCAACTTCTCCATGGTGTCGCGGTACAGTATGTTGATACTGCTTCCGCCATCAATCAGAACGCGGGAGAATCGGCATCACCTCTGGGTGATCGGCCCGGCTCCAATTGATAGGCCTTTCAGACCAATGCATGAACTCGGGGTTGCTGGAGGCGAATGCGTTGACCTCTTGGTGCTGTCGGCGCCGGCTGCGCTTGTCTTCAGCCTAGCTCGTGAAGACGACGTAGGCGGCGTGCTCATCAGGGAACTCATCTTGAATGGCTCCGACTGTTGGTCGAGCAGCCGGCTGCTGGGGGGCTGGAGGCGGAGGCGGCACCAGCTCCTCGCCCTTGGAGATCCGGGTGAGCCAGTGGCACTTTCGGGTCGTGTGGTTGGATGGCTTCGCGCTGCTGTGGAACTTGCAAGGGGCATCGAGAGTCTGCTCGTAGGAGAAGGCCGGCTGCCAGGCCGGCCTGCCGCCCTTCTTCTTGGGAGCGGGCCGCTCTTCGGGCTGCTCGTCTTCGACTGTGGCCACCTGCCGACTGGTGGAAGGCGGCATAGGGGCCTTGCGCTTGTGGTCGTTCTGGTAGGGGCGCCGATTGGAGTCGCCAGCCGGCGTCTTAGGAGCCGGAGCGAGCACCTTCCCAGAGGCGTCCACTCGGAGCTCGGTCTTCATCGAGGAGTCGGCTGTGGCGTACTTGTCTGCAATGACCAGCAGCTCGTCGAGGGTAGCCGGCTCATCGCAGAGGAGTCGGTGCTTGAGGAGGGTGCCCTCTCGGCACCAGGCGGTGAAGTATTCGATGGCCTGCACCTCGTGCACCCCTTCGCAGGAGTTGCGGAGCTCGGCCCACCGCGTGAGGTAGTCGCGGGTCGATTCGCTGGGCCCTTAGATGCATAAGGAGAGGTGGCGGGGCTTGGGAGGCCGCTTGTAAGTGCTGGTGAAGTTGCGGACGAAGACTTCCGTGAAGTCCAGCCAGCTGTTGGCGCTGTAGGGCTTGAGGCTGTTGAGCCAGGTGCGTGCCGTGCCTTGCAGCATGAGAGGGACGTACTTCATTGCTACGCGCCTGTTGCCGTTCGCTATACTGACGGCGGTAGAGTAGTCGATGAGCCAATCTTCTGGCTTCACAGAGCCGTTGTACTTGGGCGTGTCTCTGGGGAGCGAGAACCCTTTGGGGAAGGGCTCGTCACGGATGCGGGGGCCAAAGCATGGCGGGCCGACTTCGTCTTCTTCTTCTAGCGCCAGGGATCGAGCTAGGCGGTCGATCCGGTGGCGGGCGTCTGTAACACCCCGGATGTAACTTTCCATATTTGTAACTCCAACTCTTGCCATTTTCGGCTATGTGTTATGATATTCCCTCCGTGGTTGGGTTTTGTTTTTCGTTTTGCATTTTGTTCATGTCATGCATCTCATATCATGTCATCATGTGCATCTCTTTTGCATATGTGTTCGTCTCATGCATCCGAGCATTTTCCCCGTTGTCCGTTTTGCAATCCGGCACTCCCACGTGCACCGGCGCACCCCTCTTGCCTCTTTTCGTGAGTGGGTGTTAAACGTTCTCGGAATGGACCGAGGTTTGCCAAGTGGCCTTGGTGTACCACCGGTCGACCACCTGTCAAGTTTCGTTCCATTTGGAGGTCGTTTGATACTCCAACGGTTAACCGGGTAACCGGAAAGTTCCTTTTGTGTGTTGCAGCAAACCCCCCTCCAAACAGCCCAAAGCCCATCTAAGTCACTTCCATGCTCTAGGTCGTTCGATCACGATCGTGTGGGCGAAAACCGTGCTCCATTTGGAGTCTCCTAGCTCCCTCTGCCTATAAAAACACCTCCCCCTCCGAAATTTCGGGCAAAACCACCCCTAACCCTAGATCAAATCGCCCCGCCGCCACCGGACACGTCCGCCGCCGCCGCCCGCAGCCAGTCCCGTGGTGCCACGTGGCAGCCGCCGCCCGTACGCCGCCGAAGCCCGCCAGGCCCGGGGCCGGCCCCCGCGGCCCGGTCGCCCGGCGCGCCGCCGCCCGCCTCGTCCCGTGCGGGACCCCGCCGGCGCCGCCGCCCTCTGCCGCCATCGCCGCCTCGTCGCCGGCCGGCGCCTCGCTGCCCCGACGTCGTCTCCGGCGCTCCGCCACCCGTCCGTGCCCGCGCCTCCTCGCCGAGCTCCTCCGTCCGGCCTCCTCCCACGGCCCCGTGCTCCTCCTCCCCGGCCGCGACGCCGCCGAGCTCCCCCCGCCGCGCCGTCCCTTTCTCTGGCGAGCTCGGATCCGCGCCCGATCCAGATCCCACCGGAGGTTGACTTCTTCCACTCCCCGTTTTTCTCCAAGCCCCGTAATATTTCACAATATGTGGCTCTGTTCATTGCATCATAACTCTCTACATATAGCTCCGTTTTGTGCGTGTAATATATAAAAATGTTCGGCTCGAGATGCTCTTCATTTTGTTCCATTGTGCCATGTTCATTTGAGTCCATCTTGATTCTCAAATCTCTGGTGCAAGAGTGGTATATGGTGTTAACTGCTGTTACTTATCAGATCTTGGTGATTTGTTATTTTTGTTGCTATTGATGTGTGCATCTTATGGGCATGAGCCCTACATGTGTTTTGATGTATGCCATGCCATCTTTGTAGAGGTGTATGCCATGTATTTTTGTGATCTATGTGGTGACTAGCACAAGCATGCAAACTAGGCTTCGTGATGTTTCTGATTTCAGGGACTTCGGATTTTGCCAAGTCTTTGTCTGCTGTTATTTTGTTGCCATGTATCCATGTTTCTACACAGAGATCCATGCTCTTTTTATTGATGTTCAGTAAGGATGTTTTGTAGATATGGTTATGATATATCCATCCATGCCCCTGTTTGCAATTATGGAGTGCCATAGCATGTCTTAATCTTGCTCTACTTTTGCTATCAAATGTTCCTGGCAGATTGTTTACGTGTTATTCAATTTTGCCAAGCTTGTTGTAGTTGATCCTTTCATGCTTTGAACTTCCTCTTGCCATGGTTAGCTTCATAAACATGCCATCTTGCTGTAGGTATGCTTGTTTTGTCATGCATTGCTTTGTGGTGAGTGAATCAAGCTCACCAAGATGCCTTCATAATTCTGTTTCTGCCATGCTCTGTTTTCTGCCAAGTCTGAAACCTGTTAACGAAACTTGCTATGTTTACATGGGTGCCATCATATCTTCTGATCCTTTTGGGCTCATGGTCAGTAAGGGACTTTTGTTCTAGTTATCTAGTAGATTCATGCCATGCCTTGTTTTGCTATGTTAAATTCCTGTAGCATGTGTTTTTCTTGCTCTCAACATTGCTACCTGATGCTGTTTCTGCTATGTCCAGTAATTTCACCAAGTCTGTGAACCTGATATCTTTTGCACTTTTGCCATGCTTGTTTGAGCCTGTTATGTTGTGATCTAGCCGTAGCTCAGTGTTCATCTTTTGTCAAGCATCTCCTGTAGATTACCTGCCATATGCTTTGTTGCTATGTTGGAGTGCTGTAACATTGTTACTTGTTGCATTCTAAGTGCTATCATGCTGTTAATCACAGAACAGTGTCATTCTTGTTTTGCTTGCCATTTGCAAACCGTGCATCCGTTTCCGGTGATCTTTATATCGATTTCAACCGTAATCATCTCATCTTTCCAGTGGCATACTTGGTTTGCCAAGTTACTGCCTTGTTCATCCTTTTGCTTCCGGAGCACGCATACGCATCGCATACCACATCTCGCATATCATACATGTTTTGCATCATGTTGCTTGTGCATTTCCCGTGATTGATTGTGGTTCCTTTGCTTGTATTCTTGCTGTGGGTAGAGCCGGGAGACGAGTTCGTGAACGAGGAACCTGCTGAGTACGCTTACGAGGATCAAGCTTTCGACAACTCTGAGAACCTTGCAGGCAAGATGACCATACCCTCGAAATCACTTCTATCTTTGCTTTGCTAGTTGTTCGTTCTATTGCCATGTTGCGCTACCTACCACTTGCTATATCATGCCTCCCATATTGCCATGTCAAGCCTCTAACCATCCTTTCCTAGCAAACCGTTGTTTGGCTAAGTTACCGCTTTTGCTCAGCCCTTCTTATAGCGTTGCTAGTTGCAGGTGAAGTTGAAGTTGGTTCCATGTTGGAACATGGATATTTTGGAATATCACAATATCTCTTATTTAATTAATGCATCTATATATTTGGTAAAGGGTGGAAGGCTCGGCCTTATGCCTGGTGTTTTGTTCCACTCTTGCCGCCCTAGTTTCCGTCATACCGGTATTATGTTCCTTGAGTTTGCGTTCCTTACGCGGTTGGGTGATTTATGGGACCCCCTTGACAGTTCGCCTTGAATAAAACTCCTCCAGCAAGGCCCAACCTTGGTTTTACCATTTGCCACCTAAGCCTTTTCCCTTGGGTTTTCGCGAGCCCGAGGGTCATCTTTATTTAAACCCCCGGGCCAGTGTTCCTCTGAGTGCTGGTCCAAACTAGAGCACCGTGCGGGACCGTCCCTTGGCAACTTGGGTTACGTTGGTACCTGTACGCTTCGCTTATCCGGTGTGCCCTGAGAACGAGATATGTGCAGCTCCTATCGGGATTTGTCGGCACATCGGGCGGCTTTGCTGGTCTTGTTTTACCATTGTCGAAATGTCTTGTAAACCGGGATTCCGAGACTGATCGGGTCTTCCTGGGAGAAGGTTTATCCTTCGTTGACCGTGAGAGCTTATGATGGGCTAAGTTGGGACACCCCTGCAGGGTATTATCTTTCGAAAGCCGTGCCCGCGGTTATGAGGCAGATGGGAATTTGTTAATGTCCGGTTGTAGAGAACTTGTCACTTGACTTAATTAAAATACATCAACCGTGTGTGTAGCCGTGATGGTCTCTTCTCGGCGGAGTCCGGGAAGTGAACACGGTTTGAGTTATGCATGAACGTAAGTAGTTTCAGGATCACTTCTTGATCATTTCTAGCTTCGCGACCGTTGCGTTGCTTCTCTTCTCGCTCTCATTTGCGTATGTTAGCCACCATATATGCTTAGTGCTTGCTGCAGCTCCACCTCATTACACCATCCTTTCCTATAAGCTTAAATAGTCTTGATCTCGCGGGTGTGAGATTGCTGAGTCCTCGTGACTCACAGATTCTACCAAAACAGTTGCAGGTGCCGACGATGCCAGTGCAGATGACGCAACCGAGCTCAAGTGGGAGTTCGACGAGGAACGTGGTCGTTACTATGTTTCTTTTCCTGATGATCAGTAGTGGAGCCCAGTTGGGACGATCGGGGATCTAGCATTTGGGGTTATCTTATTTTCATTTGGATTTGACCGTAGTCGGTCTATGTGTGGATTTTGGATGATGTATGAATTAATTTATGTATTGTGTGAAGTGGCGATTGTAAGCCAACTCTCGTTATCCCATTCTTGTTCATTACATGGGATTGTGTGAAGATGACCCTTCTTGCGACAAAACCACAATGCGGTTATGCCTCTAAGTCGTGCCTCGACACGTGGGAGATATAGCCGCATCGTGGGCGTTACAAGTTGGTAATCAGAGCCATCCCCGACTTAGGAGCCCCCTGCTTGATCGAATCGCTGGCGTTGTTGAGTCTAGAACAAAAATGTTTTGAGTCTTAGGATTATATATATCGGAGAGTAGGATTCTTTTTACTCCTCAGTCCCTTCGTCGCTCTGGTGAGGCCTCCTGACGTAGAAGTTTTGACTCTTCTCTCCTCAAATTTCACTAAAAAAATTTTAGGATCACGCGGGTATCTTGGAATCGTTCCGATGGTTTTGTGACGAGAACATTGTTCTTGGTGCCTCCTGACATTTAGGGGTTGTGGCAGTGTCCCGGGGAGTTGAGCTCCGAGGTGTTGTCGTCACAATTTTATCGTTGCAGTTCTGGAATACCTGAGTTTCGCCGACATCGAAAATCTCTTTTATGCAGTTGTTGGTGAGATCACCTCGACGCCACCCAGTACTGGGGCGGGAGTTCGGGAGTATTGCCATAACTCGTATAACGGATGCTTTTCGAAGGTTGAGGTACACGATTTCCGAAGGTTTCTTGGTTATGTGTTGACGGATGGATACAGCTAGATCTAGGGATTGCTAGTTTGGGTGATATATTTTGTGTCCCCTGTATCCCCAACACCAGATTGCATAACCAGAAAGTTTCGGGAGTTTATAGGTGGGATTCATGTAGCTCTTAGCATTTCTTCCCGCAGATATTTGGTTTGTGATTGGGTAATCCTTACCATTATTTGTTCCACTCGTACCTTTTTATTTTATTCATCAATCTCTTATCAAGTGGCTTCTCACCTTAATGGAAGTGTGATGATTTACTATGGAATTCATTCGTTCATCCTCGTTCGAATGTTATTGTGAAGACTATATGTTGCAATTTCTATTCATTGATTCAACTTGTCTATTTGTCTATCAAGATGCTAACGGATGTCACCCTCTTCAGGATGGCTCCGCCAACGCGTCAGAATTAGGAACGCAATGAAGGGAGTCAGGCGAACCCTCCGCCACCACCTCCGCCTCCGGAGGCATGGCAAGCTATCATGGCAGCCACCAACGCCAATGCTCAGATGATTTTGCAACTCTTGCAAGAACGCACCCAAGGGCAAGGCAATCAAGGAAATCAAGGCCAAGGCAACAATCAGCCTCACTTCGCTACCCTCAACCAGTTTCTCGCAAATCAGCCCAAGTCTTTCAGCTACTGTGCCGAGGCCACAGACGCCGATGATTGGCTCGTGGACATCAACAAGCATTTTGAATGTAGCAATGTCAGGCCTGAGGACTTTGTCAAGTTCGCTTCTTTTCAACTCAAGGATCAAGCTGCCGAGTGGTATCAACAATACAAAGATTCCAGAGGAGGTCGTGTGATTACCTGGGATGATTTCCGCCGAGACTTCAAAGCTCACCACATTCCACAAAGTGTTGTTGAGAGCAAGCGTGAGGAGTTCCGCAATCTCAAGCAAGGCAGCATGTCCGTGTATCAATACAATACTCAGTTTCAGAAACTCGCTCGCTTCGCTAAGCAAGACGTTCCTGATGAAAAGAGCATGATCTATCAATTCAGAGGTGGCCTCAGAGAAGATCTGCAATTACCTCTTGTGCTTTTTGAGCCGACCAAGTATGATGATTTCTACAATATGGCACTGAAGCAAGAGGCTGCTCAGCTCAAGTGTGAGGCTTCTAAGAAGAGAGTCAGGGACGCAGTTCAGTCTTCTTCTTCCTCACTAGTGGCTGCTAAGCAACAGAAGTTCTGGTTGCCTCCTCCTCCTCCGTTTCGTCAGCCTTACCAGCAGAAGAACAAAGGTGGCCATGGATCTTCCCACCCACCCAACCCTGGCTATCAGAACAAGTCTCAGAATCAAGCTTCAAAGTCGAATGCTCCTTATCATCGTCCACTCTTAGAGGTGACTTGCAACAAGTGTCAGCAGAAAGGTCTCTATGCTAACAAATGCTTCAACCAAAGGCGCCTTCCGCCTCCTCCTCCTGTGAGATCTTCCAGCAATGCAGTGGTCAAGCATAATCCCAAGTCTGCAAAGGTGAACATGATGAATGCAGCTCAAGCGGAGGAATCTACTGATGTGATAATAGGTAATCTCTCAGTTAATGATATTCCTGCAAAAGTTCTTTTTGATACTGGTGCATCGCTTTGTTTCATGTCAAGATCGTTCTTTGCAAAGAATGATTTTACTTGGTCTTACCTGGATAAACCATTGGGTGTTGTTTCTCTGGGGAAGTCAATGAGAGCCAACTCGATGGTTCTGAATGTCGGTATCAAGATGGGCGACTATAAATTTCTGGCCAAACCAATTGTTCTTGGTGACTCGGATATTGATCTAATTCTCGGGATGGACTGGCTTTCTAAGCACAAAGCTCAACTTGATTGTGCTGCCAGGGAAATTCAATTGACACATTCTTCTGAGTATGTTATCATCTATGCCGCTCGTGATGAAACCATTCGGTTGTTTTCTCTCAATGAGAAGGGCGAGTTGGATGCTATCTCTCAAATTCCAGTCGTTTGTGAGTACCAAGATGTCTTTCCAGAAGAGCTTCCGGGTATGCCTCCTCACCGGCCAGTTGAGTTCGTTATCGATCTAGAGCCTGGCACGGAACCCGTTTGCAAGCGTCCATACAAGCTTTGACCCAAGGAGCTGAAGGAATTGAAGAAACAGCTCGATGAACAAGAGCATCTGGGTTTGATCAGACCGAGTTCATCTCCATGGGGTTGTGGTGTTCTTTTTGTCCAGAAGAAGGATGGCACGGACCGACTTTGTGTCGACTACCGTCCATTGAACAAGAAGACAATCAAGAACAAGTATCCACTTCCCAACATCAATGAGCTATTCGAGCAACTCAAAGGTGCTAAAGTATTCTCCAAGCTTGACCTTCGTATGGGTTATCATCAGATTCGCATTCGTGAAGAAGATATTCCCAAGACAGCATTCAGAACAAGCTTTGGTTCTTATGAATATACTGTCATGTCTTTCGGCCTTGTCAATGCTCCTCCAACATTCTCTCGGATGATGAATTTCATCTTCAACCCCTATACCAATGAATTCGTCCTGGTGTATCTCGATGATATCTTGGTCTTCTCCAAGAATAAGAAGGATCATGCCAAACATTTGCGATTGGTGCTCGACAAGCTCAGAGAGTATCAATTTTATGCGAAGTTTTCCAAATGTGAGTTTTGGCTTGATGAAGTTCTTTACCTTGGTCATATCATCTCTGCCAAGGGCATCGCTGTTAATCCCGAGAAGGTGTCCGCAATTGTGAATTGGGAACCTCCTCAGAATGTCAAGCAGCTCCGCAGTTTTCTTGGTCTTGCAAGCTATTGCCGAAGATTCGTTGAGAATTTCTCTAAGATTGCAAAGCCTCTTTCCAACCTCCTCCAGAAGCATGTGAAGTATGTCTGGACGCCTGAGTGTGACGTTGCTTTCAACACTCTCAAAGAGAAACTCGTCACAGCTCCTGTCTTAACTCCTCCTGACGAATCCAAGCCATTTGAAGTTTTCTGTGATGCTTCTCTTCAAGGTCTCGGTGCTGTGTTAATGCAAGATAAGAAAGTTGTGGCCTATACCTCTCATCAATTGAAGCCCAACGAAAAGAACTACCCCACTCACGATCTTGAGTTGGCGGCAGTTGTCCATGCATTAATCACATGGAGACATCTCTTGTTGGGAAGGAAAGTGGACATATTCACCGATCACAAGAGTCTCAAGTACATCTTCACTCAGCCCAACCTCAATCTCAGGCAGACTCGATGGGTCGAAATGATTCAAGAGTACAATCCGAGTATTGAATATACTCCAGGCAAAGCCAATGTCATTGCAGATGCTTTGAGCAGGAAGGCTTATTGCAACAGCTTAATTCTCAAGCCATTCCAACCGGATCTTTGTGAAGCTTTCCGCAAGCTGAATCTCCAAGTTATTCCTCAAGTCTTTCTTGCCAACCTCATAGTCTCTCCTACTTTGGAAGATCAAATTCGTGAGGCACAACTTCTGGATGCCATGGTGAAGAAGGTGAAACGTGGTATTGATAAGGGTCTTTCCAAATACAAGTGCTATCGCATTGATGACAGAGACACTTTATTCTTCGAGGACCGGATTGTGGTTCCTAAAGGTGATTTAAGGAAAGTCATTATGAACGAGGCGCACAATTCTCTTCTTTCCATTCATCCTGGAAGTATGAAGATGTACCATTACCACAAGCAGTCGTATTGGTGGACTCGAATGAAGCGAGAAATCGCGCAATTCGTGAACGAATGTGATGTCTGTCGAAGGGTGAAAGCAGAACACCAACGACCAGCTGGTCTCCTCCAACCTCTTGCTATCCCAGAATGGAAGTTTGATCATATCGAAATGGACTTCGTGACCGGATTTCCCAAGTCCAAGCGCGGAAATGATGATATCTTCGTTGTCATTGACAAGCTCACTAAAGTGGCTCATTTCCTTCCAATCAAAGAATCTATCACAACAGCTCAGTTGGTAGAGCTATACACCTCCAAGATTGTCTCCTTGCACGGCATTCCACAATTGATTTCTTCAGATCGTGGAAGCATCTTCACTTCTAAGTTCTGGGACTCCTTCCAGAAGGCCATGGGTACCAACATTCGCTTCAGCACAGCTTTCCATCCTCAAACTAGTGGCCAAGTCGAGCGAGTAAATCAAATCCTTGAAGATATGCTCAGGGCTTGTGTCATTTCCTTTGGCATGAAGTGGGAAGATTGTCTTCCATATGCCGAATTCTCCTACAACAACAGCTTCCAAGCGAGTCCGGGCAAGGCCCCATTCGAGATTCTATATGGCAGAAAGTGCCGTACTCCTCTCAATTGGTAAGAGACTGGTGAACGCCAACTTCTTGGCAATGACTTAATCACAGAGGCTGAAGAAATGTGTAAAGTCATCCGTGAAAATCTCAAAGCCGCGCAATCGCGCCAGAAGAGTTACTATGATAGTAAGCACAGTGATTTGGCTTTCGAGATCGGAGACCATGTCTACCTCCGCGTCTCTCCAATGAAAGGCACTTGTCGCTTCGGTATCAAAGGGAAGCTTGCCCCTAGATACGTGGGTCCTTTCAAGATCATTGGAAAAAGAGGCGACCTCGCCTATCAACTTGAGCTTCCCTCCAACTTCGCGAACTTGCACGATGTGTTCCACGTGTCACAGCTTCGCAAGTGCTTCAAGACTCCTGAGAGCACCATCAACTTCGAAGAGATTGACCTCCAAGAAGATCTGTCTTATCATGAGCACCCCGTTGCTATTCTTGAAGAAACTGAGCGCAAGACCCGCAACAAGTCAATCAAATTCCGCAAAGTGAAGTGGTCGCACCATTCCGACCGAGAAGCCACCTGGGAACGCGAGGACCACCTCCGTTCCGAATGTCCAGATTTCTTTCAGTCCTAGATCTCGGGACGAGATCCTCTCGTAGTGGTGGAGTGTTGTAACACCCCGGATGTAACTTTCCATATTAAGTTCCTGTAGCATGTGTTTTTCTTGCTCTGAACATTGCTACCTGATGCTGTTTCTGCCATGTCCAGTAATTTCACTAAGTCTGTGAACCTGATATCTTTTGCACTTTTGCCATGCTTGTTTGAGTCTGTTATGTTGTGATCTAGCCGTAGCTCAGTGTTCATCTTTTGTCAAGCATCTCCTATAGATTACCTGCCATATGATTTGTTGCTATGTTGGAGTGCTGTAACATTGTTACTTGTTGCATTCTAAGTGCTATCATGATGTTAATCGCAGAATAGTGTCATTCTTGTTTTGCTTGCCATTTGCAAACCGTGCATCCGTTTCCGGTGATCTTTATATTGATTTCGACCGAAATCATCTCATCTTTCCAGTGGCATACTTGGTTTGCCAAGTTACTGCCTTGTTCATCCTTTTGCTTCCGGAGCACGCATACGCATCGCATACCACATCTCGCATATCATACATGTTTTGCATCATGTTGCTTGTGCATTTCCCGTGATTGATTGTGATTCCTTTGCTTGTATTCTTGCTGTGGGTAGAGCCGGGAGACGAGTTCGTGAACGAGGAACCTGCTGAGTACGCTTACGAGGATCAAGCTTTCGATAACTCTGAGAACCTTGCAGGCAAGATGACCGTACCCTCGAAATCACTTCTATCTTTGCTTTGCTAGTTGTTCGTTCTATTGCCATGCTGCGCTACCTACCACTTGCTATATCATGCCTCCCATATTTCCATGCCTCCCATATTGCCATATTGCCACTTTCTAACCATCCTTTCCTAGCAAACCGTTGTTTGGCTAAGTTACCGCTTTTGCTCAGCCCTTCTTATAGCATTGGTAGTTGCAGGTGAAGTTGAAGTTGGTCCCATGTTGGAACATGGATATTTTGGAATATCACAATATCTCTTATTTAATTAATGCATCTATATATTTGGTAAAGGGTGGAAGGTTTGGCCTTATGCCTAGTCTTTTGTTCCATTCTTGCCGCCCTAGTTTCCGTCATACCGGTATTATGTTCCTTGAGTTTGCGTTCCTTACGCAGTTGGGTGATTTATGGGACCCCCTTGACAGTTCGCCTTCAATAAAAATCCTCCAGCAAGGCCCAACCTTGGTTTTATCATTTGCCACCTAAGCCTTTTCCCTTGGGTTTTCGCGAGCCCGAGGGTCATCTTTATTTAAACCCCCGGGCCAGTGTTCCTCTGAGTGCTGGTCCAAACTAGAGCACCGTGCGGGACCATCCCTTGGCAACTTGGGTTACGTTGGTACCTGTACGCTTCGCTTATCCGGTGTGCCCTGAGAACGAGATATGTGCAGCTCCTATCGGGATTTGTCGGCACATCGGGCGGCTTTGCTGGTCTTGTTTTACCATTGTCGAAATGTCTGCTAAACCGAGATTCCGAGACTGATCGGGTCTTCTGGGGAGAAGGTTTATCCTTCGTTGACCGTGAGAGCTTATGATGGGCTAAGTTGGGACACCCCTGCGGGGTTTTATCTTTCAAAAGCCGTGCCCGCGGTTATGAGGCAGATGGGAATTTGTTAATGTCCGGTTGTATAGAACTTGTCACTTGACTTAATTAAAATACATCAACCGTGTGTGTAGCCGTGATGGTCTCTTCTCGGCGGAGTCCGGGAAGTGAACACGGTTTGAGTTATGCATGAACGTAAGTAGTTTCAGGATCACTTCTTTATCATTTCTAGCTTCACGACCATTGCGTTGCTTCTCTTCTCGCTCTCATTTGCGTATGTTAGCCACCATATATGCTTAGTGCTTGCTGCAGCTCCACCTCATTACACCAACCTTTCCTTTAAGCTTAAATAGTCTTGATCTCGCGGGTGTGAGATTGCTGAGTCCTCGTGACTCAAAGATTCTACCAAAACAATTGCAGGTGCCGACGATGCCAGTGCAGATGACGCAGCCGAGCTCAAGTGGGAGTTCGATGAGGAACATGGTCGTTACTATGTTTCTTTTCCTGATGATCAGTAGTGGAGCCCAGTTGGGACGATCGGGGATCTAGCATTTGGGGTTATCTTATTTTCATTTGGATTTTGACCGTAGTCAGTCTATGTATGGATTTTGGATGATGTATGAATTAATTTATGTATTGTGTGAAGTGGCGATTGTAAGCCAACTCTCGTTACCCCATTCTTGTTCATTACATGGGATTGTGTGAAGATGACCCTTCTTGCGACAAAACCACAATGCGGTTATGCCTCTAAGTCGTGCCTCGACACGTGGGAGATATAGCCGCATCGTGGGCGTTACAGCGTCGTTCTCGGCGACTCCCTCGCAGCGGCCTAGTCGGCCACCGAGAGTCAGATGCGTGACAGGCGGCGGGGTGGGACATCTCTCTCCACGAGGCGGGGGAGGAGGCGGATTGCCCTGGCGCTCCACCGCTCGGGGGCGGCCTTCCGCGTCGTGCTCGATGGTGATTCGAGTCCGGCTGCGGCTAGCAGCCGGCTCCTTGTCCTTCCTTGCGCGGGCGCCGCTCGCAGTCGGCGACCGGGATGTCACGGCGTGCTCTCGGCATGGGGGAGGACTCTCAGCACGGGCGCCGACTTCATGCCATTCTGCGGCCGCATCGATCAGCTGCTGGATGCGCCTTGTCATGTAGGGGAGCTGATCAGCCCCCAGCCCATCCAGCTCTTCTGCTGCCGCCTGAGCAGCTCGCAGACTTTCGAGCGGTGTGGCGTAAACGGGGTGGTCCTCCCCCAGCATGCTGGTGATGGCCGCGCCGCGCTTCTTGACGAGGCCGACTCGGCTCGGCCCGCCATGAGGTGGCGTACCAAAAGCGGCGCGGTCGACTTCGCGCTGGTGGGCCACAGTGAGGCGTCTCATGGAGGCTATCTTCTGGCCCTCCGCGATGAGGGCGAGACGACGTGCCTCCAGGGTCTCGGCATTGGCATCGGCCGGGATGGGGACAGACAAGTCATGCATCGCCGCCTGTAGGGCGTCGTGGGCGCTCTCGCCTGAGTCGGCGACGTGGCTGATGACTAGCACCTCAGTGACAGCGCTGCTGCTGCTGTCAGCTCGAGGGAGAGGGTCGTCGAAGACTACCACGTCGGAGGGGTAGGCGTCGAACGATGCCGTGTCGGAGTTGACAAGCATCGGGTCGGTGGAGCCGACCGACTCCAAGTCTATAGCAAGCTCGCTGGAGACGTGAAGCTGGTCGAGGAGGCTGACGAGGCGGCTCTCGGGGTAGTCTGTGCCCGCGTCGGACGCGGGCTCGTCGGAGATGCGAGTCTCGCCAAAAAGATCGGCGAGGCAGCTTGCCGCGCAGGCGTCGTCGACGCCTTGCAGCGCGTCGGGGCAAGCGCCGTCGGGCGTAGCAGGCTGGCTTCTCTCGCGGGGGAGAAAAAGGGTTCCCGTCCATAACAGGTCTTCGGACGACGGTGCACCTGGCCCCACGGTGGGTGCCAAATGTCGGGTGGTAGGTGCGACATATGCCAACGGGTGTCTTATCATTGTGGGAGCCAGTAAAACATCGCCGGTGCCTGGAAACGGGATGAGGCGAAGACATGCACGCCGGCGGATCTTACCCAGGTTCGGGGCTCTCCGTGGAGATAACACCCCTAGTCCTGCTCTGGGGGTCTCCTTGAGCGCTCCTTGAGCTGTTTGGATAGAGGAAGAGGAAGGGCAAGGCTAGCTCTCCTTTTCTCTCTAGGTGGTGTGTGGAATTCTATTAGATCAACCCTTTGCATGGGCGCCCAGGGGGTTTATATAGGCCTACCCCCCAGGGGTACAATGGTAATTCAGCTGGGCGCGGGTCCCCGCCGTCAGTGTCTAGGCTCGCCGGCTTCTCCGCCGGTCATTGGGGCCCGCCGACTGGTGGGTCCCGCCGGCTGCCGGCCTCCTGGCCGGCAGGCCGGCCCCGCCGCTTGGGGGCTTTGTCGGCGGCTGGTTACTGTTGCCTCGCCTCTGATGACGAGGGCTTTGTCGAGGTAAGCATGGCCACAGTGTCGCCGCCTTGCGAGCTCTCACTGTAGCCTTACCTCGTCTTGTGCCCTTAATGAGGCGCATGCTTCGAGGGAGGGAGGTAGCCGGCTATTGGAAGCCGGCCACACCCCTGGCCGACTAGGGGAGGCCAGGCCGCCTTCGGATGTCTCTCTGGCGAAGGGGCCTGCCGCCCACGGGCCGTACTGGTGCCTGTGGTGGGTGACATCGAGGCCAACATGGCTACAGTGCCACGCCGAACGGGGGATGGCTGGCCCGTACGGCGCCCTGTGGCCATGCCTGTTCCGGGATTCGGGGGTAGTGGGCTGTACGGCGGCCACACCCCATCCTATCGCCGCCATGTGGGTACAGTCTTAGTGGGCGCAGTCTTGGCCGGCTTCTGGGAGCTGGCTTTCCTCGCGGCCGGCTCCTGGGAGCCGGCTTTCTTTATGGCCGGCTTCTGGGAGTCGGTCCTCTCAGGGCCGGCTCCCTGGAGTCGGCTGTCTCGTATCTTTCTTGGAGAAGGTTTCTGAGGCTGGGTCGCCCTCTGGGAGTCGGCCCTCGGCCGGGGGAAGGCGATCCTACGCTTTGTATGCTTGAAGGCTCGAATGGCCTGGTAATTTTTCGAAGAGCCAGGGGGAGTCAGTTAGGCTACCCGTGGCCATTTACTCCGACACTGAGGCTGCTGACATTGCCCTTTCTTGATAACTAAGATCATTAAGGGTTGCCAACACGACAGAATAAAAGAACGATCCGGGATAGACACATGTCCATCACCGAAATGATAGACGGCACTGAAAGAAAGACATCGGCGCGATGCCTGAGCACCATGTTTGCAAATAGTGTCGGGATCACTTGGCATCACTCTGCTGGGACAGAAATGACACCAAACACCGAAAGAAAAAGGAGCTAGAGAAATGCAAAGGTTGAGCTGTAGTGGATCCGAACCGAGGCCAGCTACACTCACCAGATAAACCGTTAGCGACTAAATAATGATCTACATGCATGCTATGCGACAAACAAATGCAGCAATCAAGTGCAACAACCAACTGGGGTCTATACTACCGCTTTCTAACGTTCGCGCAGGCTAAGGCATCCTACAGCCAGACCTGCTCTAATACCAAGCGCTGTGGCACCCCGGCTCAAAGAAAACCGGAACGCCCCGTATTCCAGCCCAGAGATCGAGGAGAAGTCTTCTAGAATACGGCACTGCTTAGCATAGAACAAACCAGCTTTCTATTATATCACGAATATGAATACAAGGTCTCCGATATTACAATGAATAACATCGGCACGGCGACACTACGCCATCCTCAGTTGCTCTATGCAAGCAGCAGAACAACTCGAAGCAGCGGAATAACTCTAGCAGCGGAACAACGATGACGGTGGTGAACTCCAATCCGCGGGGACTCTGGCTGGAACGCTTATCCTAGCTTGCAAACAAAGAATCCATGGCAAACAAGCATGCAATCCAGGCACGACCTACAAGCTAGCATGACACGCCAGGTCAGTACATTGAATGTACTTGCAAGCTCACAATTAACCAGAAGCATTCAAGACAAACAACAGCATGGCAATTACAGGTTAAGCAGGAATTAACATGAGATCCTCATAACAACATGACCTTAACAACATGACACCCAAAGTAATACTCCCAAAATAATACCAGGTACCATCATGAAAATAATCATAATAGCCACTAATAATCCAAAGGCAACATGAACACGATACAGCTAGAACAACATGAGCATAGCATGAGCATATGAGTCTGACGATACTAGCATGCAACATGAATGACACTATATGCATTATTTATTTTGCTCGGGTTACTACGTAACCATCACATGCCTCACTTACCAACCTCGGACATCACACGATTATCTCAGGATCAAATCAAGCTTGGTATAAACAATACCATAGTAATCATTAAATGACCACAAGGAGCTTGATCTTTACCCATGATTCTCGCACAACATCGCGAATATACAATAACTTGGTATCCTCGATACCACCGTGATCCTTCCGGCGATCACAACCACGACCAACACTTGGTCTCAAACCGTGATCCTTACGGCGATCACAACCACGACTAATATTTGGCCCGTGATCCTTACGGCGATCACAACCAACTTATCTCATCATCAAACCGGGGTTGTTATTAATCAAGTTATTATTAATACTGTTGACTCACGGTGGGACCGACACGAACTGGGCCCTTATCCGCGGGCGCGGCTATCGATAGATTTAATATACACTCTGCAGAGGTTAGCACACTGTACCCACACCACGGAACCCATGGCCTCGCACTCCCATTCGGGTGGACCAACGATGTTCCGACAAAACCGATCTACTGTCGTGACATTCTCCCGGCCACTCCGACCAAATCCCCAACGGGCTAGTCCTGGGTGGCCCCGTGTCTACCAAAGACACCCCGACCACCGTTGTGGTCAAAACACTCCCACTCGGGGACCGGATCCATAAAACTAAAAACAACGAGCACACAAGGTTATGTCTGCCTACCTGATCAGGGTAAGCACGCCCATAACCTTCCCTCGTGGGAGGCACCGGCGAGATGCACGACAATAGACCCAGTTAGGACCTCCCCATAAGGTAAGCGTGGTTGCACTGGTCAGTTTCAATATGGTGGCACCATGACTCAGCCAACAGTTGTTCAACTTCAATTTAATCCGGTTAAACTTGAATGCAGTATGCTGAGCCATGATAAAGTAACATGATGCATTTACAATGCATGATCATGATATCAACATAATCATGAGGGTACAACATAACTATCCACCATATCAACAATGAATCATATCCAACTGAACATGGCATAATGACGAGCATAAATATTACAAGTGCAACACTACTCATAACATAACATGACCACTAGCATCAACAATAAATACCATGCAAGAACATATCAACAGTGCTATCATGCAAGCATTTAACTAACTGGATGCAATAGAACATGTATAAGAACAGTACTCGGGACAGATAGCTATCATGCACCGAAGACCATCACCAACATCAACATGTACTACTAGCAAGCATAAGCATATGAAGGAACACTAGCAATGTAACGCCCAGAGACCGACGCTCCAGACGCCTTCCATATATTTCGTGATCGCCGTGTGTTTCTTTTGCTTGCTCTATTTATTTTGCATTGCATCATGTCAGCATGCCATCATGTCATTTAATTTTTAAAACTCAACTAAATAAATTGTATGGATCTTCGATCCATTTAAATCGAGGGAAATGCACATGGTGATTTCTCTTTACATCATTTAAAATCTCCCAATATTATTAGGGAGCTATATTAAAATATTCCATTCTTTGGGAATCACCATTACACACGTGCAAAATTAATCCTATGCCTTTTCTGCTTCGAGTCGATCTCTCTAACCTTGCCAATAATTCTTTTCCCATTTATCGAGGCTCTTCCTAGATTCCCAACATTTTTGGACTCTTCAATACCTTGAACTTATTCAAACCATTTGAATTAAATTCAAATGGATTTGAATTTAGATCTTTCAATCATGGCCTTTTCTATTTTCTCGGAATAAGCACATCTTTGTGAGTCCGGGAAAATTATCCGCACGCTCAAATTCTTTCCCTGACCCCCTCTCCCTTTTTCTTCTCTCTAATGCTTTTCTTTTTAAAGGAAATAAGAGAGAGGGAGAAGAGAGCCAAGCCCAGCTGGACCTCCCAGTAGCCCAACCAAATCGGCCCAAGGCCCAGCCGACCCCTCTAACCCTAGCCGCCAGGAGACCGATCCCCTCCTCTCGCTCGCTCCCTCTCGTCCTCCCACTACCGTCGCCACCCACATGCATTGCCAGGGACAAGAGCTCCCCCTCGCCCGCTCTTCCTCCTGCCATCGCCGCGTCCTCCCTCTCCTCCATGTCCGCGCGTTGCCCGGAGCCTCCTTCCTCCTCGAGCTCGTATGGCGAACGTCGGCCTCCTCCTGTGCGCCTCCACCCTGGTTCCAGCCGTGAGGACCCCGCGCACGACCTCCTCCCGCCGCTCTTGGTGCCGCGCCACTGGACCTCCCCGTCGCCCTCGTCGACGACCAGCGCTGCCCCTGCAGCCTCCCCTCCTCCGTGTCGTCGCCTCCCAATGGCGCTGCGCCCGGCCTCCCGCACCACTACCATCTCTAGCCGCGGCCGGCTTCTACGCTGCCCTCCTGTGCTCCGTCTCCGTTGCGCCAAGGCACCCCGGCCATCTCCTGCTCCTCGCTGGCCTTTGCTGTGCGCGCCGCCGCTTCCTTGCTTCAGGCCAAGGCCGACACCGGCCACTCCTTCTAGTCGCGGCTCGGCCATGCACCATCAACCAGCAGCTCGAGCTGCCTCCATGCATCTCCGGTGACCTCCTGAGGCAGAGCCGTGCAAGTCCCTCGATGCCCCTTCAGTTCATCAAGATCGCCAAGTCCAGTGATGCGCCAAGTTCCTCTCCGATGCGTGTACGGCTACCGTTTCTCTGGTTTTGCCAAGTACAACGATGAACCGAGTACCTCTACACACGACATCGGACGTCTACGAACCGTGTACGACTACCGTCGCCAATATAGCAAGTACCTCTACCGTCGTCGTGTACCACTACTTCCACTACCGTCGCCAAGTTCGACTACCGCACGGTTACGCCAAGTTCATCTACGAAACATGTACAACTACTTCCTTCGACGAACGCGTTCTGCCCCGAATGCATGCTTCGAAGGTATAACCCCGAGACGACACCGTGAACGAATGCATGTGTGTTGTATGAGATGTTCGTGTTAGCACCGTGTCCGAATTGTCACTCGTTTCCATTCCACTATCTCGTGGGAACCCGGTTGCCGGGATCTCCCCACCATCTTGCATGACACGCTCACGCCACGCTCACGCCACGCTTCCTTTTGCACCGGTATCTCCGTGAGCTACCGGAACCGATATGTTGTCGTGGCATCATTTTCGGATTCGTTGTCGTGGCACCCCTCTCTTCCACCACGGTGACAAATGCTTCATAACATGCTCATGTCAATATTTTCATTAAATTGCATAAAAACTTGCATTGTCATCCGCATCATGATAACAACATTTAAAAATGTTTCTTATTGTTGTTTGCTTTAAATTGCTAAATGACATATGGGGATTTTCCGAAATTGTTGTTTGTTGTTCCGGCCTCATTTAAACTTGCCTAAATAGTTAGTTTCTTATGCTTCACCTCTTGCCATGTTAATCAACATTTAATATTGTTGGGTACATAACCGAGAGTTAACTAAATAATTAAATGTGGTGTTTCTGCAATATGCAACTTGTTGCATATTGAGCTTCACTTAATTTGTAGTATTGTTTGTGCATTTTGCATGCCATGCTCATTAAATCGGACATGCATCATACCTGATTGTGCATCATGTCATGTGTATGTGGTGGTTGTTTACTATGTTGTTTCCTTCTTTCCGGTTGCGCTTCTCCTTGATAGTTCCAATTACGTTGCGATTGTGAGGATTCGTTCGACTACGTCCGTTGGTCTTCTTCATGGACTCGTTCTTCTTCCTTGCGGTATCTCAGGCAAGATGACCATACCCTCGAAATCACTTCTATCTTTGCTTGCTAGTTGTTCGCTCTATCGCTATGTTGCGCTACCTACCACTTGCTATATCATGCCTCCCATATTGCCATGTCAAGCCTCTAACCCACCTTTCCTAGCAAACCGTTGTTTGGCTATGTTTCCGCTATTGCTCAGCCCCTCTTATAGCGTTGCTAGTTGCAGGTGAAGATGAAGATTGCTCCATGTTGGAATATGTTTATGTTGGGATATCACAATATCTCTTATATTATTAATGCATCTATATACTTGGTAAAGGGTGGAAGGCTCGGCCTTATGACTGGTGTTTTGTTCCACTCTTTCCGCCCTAGTTTCCGTCATACCGGTGTTATGTTCCTTGATTTTGTGTTCCTTACGCGGTTGAGTGATTTATGGGACCCCCTTGACAGTTCGCCTTGAATAAAACTCCTCCAGCAAGGCCCAACCTTGGTTTTACCATTTGCTACCACCTATCCCCTTTTCCCTTGGGTTCTGCAGACTCAAGGGTCATCTTTATTTTAGACCCCCCCGGGCCAGTGCTCCTTCGAGTGTTGGTCCGAACCGAGCAGCCTGTGGGGCCACCTCGGGGAAACTCGAGGTCTGGTTTTACTCGTAGCTTGACTTATCCGGTGTGCCCTGAGAACGAGATATGTGCAGCTCCTATCGGGATTTGTCGGCACATCGGGCGGCTTTGCTAGTCTTGTTTTACCATTGTTGAAATGTCTTGTAAACTGGGATTCCGAGACTGATCGGGTGTTCCCAGGAGAAGGTTTATCCTTCGTTGACCATGAGAGCTTATAATGGGCTAAGTTGGGACACCCCTGCAGGGTATTATCTTTTGAAAGCCGTGCCCGCGGTTATGTGGCAGATGGGAATTTGTTAATATCCGGTTGTAGAGAATTTGACACTCGACTTAATTAAAATGCATGAACCGTGTGTGTAGCCGTGATGGTCTCTTTTCGGCGGAGTCCGGGAAGTGAACACGGTTTTTGAGTTATGTTTGACGTAAGTAGGAGTTCAGGATCACTTCTTGATCATTGCTAGCTTCATGACCATTCCGTTGCTTCTCTTCTCGCTCTTATTTGCGTATGTTAGCCACCATATATGCTTAGTGCTTGCTGCAGCTCCACCTCACTACCCCTTTCCTACCCTTAAGCTTAAATAGTCTTGATCTCGCGGGTGTGAGATTGCCGAGTCTTCGTGACTCACAGATACTTCCAAATAGTTGCAGGTGTCGAGGATACCAGTGCAGTTGACGCAACCGAGCTTAGTGGGAGCTCGATGAAGCTCTTGTTCGTTGTGTTGTTTCGTTTCTTGATGATCAGTAGTGGAGCCCAGTTGGGATGATCGGGGATCTAGCATTTGGGGTTGTCTTCTTTTCTTTTGGTTCCGTAGTCGAACCTATGTGTGTACTCTGATTGATGTATGAATTTATTTATGTATTGTGTGAAGTGGCGATTGTAAGCCAACTCTTTATCCCACTCTTGTTCATTACATGGGATTGTGTGAAGATGACCTTTCTTGCGACAAAACCACAATGCGGTTATGCCTCTAAGTCGTGCCTCGACACGTGGGAGGTATAGCCGCATCGTGGGTGTTACAAGCAACTAGCAGGGCATGACAAATAGGTGCATGACAACATAGCAAGAAAGTAAGCACTAACCCAAAAGCATTACCAAAACAACGATAACCATCTTTTAAACAAGCAAATATTTATTCAATATTCAAGTTGAAAACCATGGCACTGCATGACTATCATGCAAGTGGGTATTGTGGCTTGCCTGGGGGTGAAGAAGGCACCGGGGAGAAGTGCGGTGAAGCCGCGGAAAGATTTGCCGGAAACAGTTCTCTCTCGGAGGGGCTGTTTACGTGCAAGGGCAAAAAGGTCATTTTCACAGTGTCAAACCATAGTGAAAATGAGACCAACAGAACAGGCTCGACGAAACGAAGAAGTGGGCTTTGGATTCACCTCATTTGGAGTTGTGGTTAAAAAGATATGAGGGGTTGAAGTTCAGGGACTTTTCTGCAAAAATATCATCACAAACAAGTCCCTGAGTGGATAAGACAGAGGCGCAAAGTTAGAAATATGCTTTCTGATTAAGAAAACGCATTCTGGGCTGAAACAGAGAGGAAATACGCTTTCAGTAAAAGAAAGCGTACTTTGAGCTGAAGTAGAGGGAAAATTCGCTTTCCCGAAGGTGAAAACGTACTCAACGGAGTACGCCTCCACTTAATCAAGTCAGCCGAGGCGGGACCGAGGCGTGTGACGCTGACGTGCGGGTCCCACGGGCGGTGGGGCCCGTCACTTATCCAGCTACGCATGCGGGGTCAACGCCTACCCGCCGACAGGTGGGGCCACTAGGAGATGGGGCCCGCCAGGCTCCTGTCTTCTTCCTCCTCCTCGCTGCGCCCCGATGGAAACAGAGGAGGGAGGCAAGGAGGAGACCAGCGATGGGGCGGGCAGCTCCGGCCGTCCCAGGCTCAGGCGAGAGCACCGACCGGTTTGGGGTGGAGTGTCGCGCCCACCCAGATGAAAAAAGTGCGCCGGGGAGAACCAGGGGCGACGGGGCTCACGGCGACAGGGAGGCAGCAGAGAGCGGCGGCCGTTCTCGGGGCACGGCCCTAGGGTTGCTCCGGCGAGGTGGAGAGAGGGTAGGGAGGTTCGCCGGACTCCGGGGAAACCGAGGGTGGTGGCTAGGGGAAGAGTAGGGCTCTGGTGGCCGCGAATTTAGGATGAGGAGGCCCGCGGCCATGGTGGTAATGGTGGAGCAGGAGAGCTCCAGAGGCTCGGGCGGATGGATGGGGAGGTTGCTGGGAGTGAGGGGGGCTGGTGGTGAGGTCGAACGGCCTCGGGGTGGGCTTATATAGCTGCGGGGCGCGGTGCCGCGCTGTCGTCGCCGCGGACACGCGGCCGGCGCCGCGGACGCGTGTGCACGCGCATGAGCTTGGGGAAGGCGACGGAGAGGGAACGGAGGAAGGGCAGGGCTCACGGAGACGAGGCCGAGCTCGTGGACAAGAGGAGAAGAGGCCGAACGCCATAAATGCCCGGTCGGCTACAGGCTTCCCGTGGGCGCGCGGCGACGAGAGCTGACGGAGGGGCTGACGGAGGGGAAGAGGGCTCCATGAGTACGGCGACGATGCAGGCCAGCCGTTGGACATGCTCATGAGCGCGAAGGCGACGAGAGGGAGAGGGGCCCGAGCAAGATGACACCCTGGACGCGGCCAACGCCAGCAGAGCGCGCGCATTGCATGCCAAAGCTCGTGATCACCGCGTGCACTGGTGCACACAGTGGCACACGGCCGGCCAAACAATGTCTGGGGCTTGTCCTTCCTGGGGATGTTGCAACTGTGGTGGTAGTTTGGTTAAAAGTGACATGGTTAAATCGCAGTTAACACCTGGAGTTTACTTCAGTAAACTTGATCGTGTACTGCTGCTCAACAGGGAGGTGATTGGGTCAAATGGAGTTGTCTGGGAGGTTGAGGTAAAGAAGGACTTACATCTTGGTAACTATGGAGGGTTTGGATCAAGATTTAACTGAGTTGCTTTGCAACTGCCAAATATGGTCCAGAATCAAGATTTGGATGATGCACTCTGATGAAGCATCAACTTGAGCTCAAATTGGGCAAGGCAGAGTCATTTGGTCCTATGAAGATGCTCAAAAAGTCTCATACCAAGTGGCCAAGCCAAACTGGTACTTGCTTCACAAACATCTCCTCTGGACAGAAACTTGCAAAAATTATAGAGACATAATGGCTTGATGAAACATGCCCAAAATGGGTGGAGGTAAGTTATAAGGACAATAGAAGGCCTAGAAAAATTGGCAGCCATAATGGAGCAAGATAAAATATACTTGCTTCACAAACTGAAATTTTGACCAGAAACTAAGAATTGAGGCTGAGCTCACATGGAGGCATGACATGAGCTCTACTTTGGTGGCGGGCTATGATATGATGATATGAAGGATCTTGCAAAATGGCAACTCATTTGGATATTCCTAGCTTGTACCTCCTTAACAAAGCTTCTTTCTGGACAGAAACTTTGGAAAATCATAATTAAATAATTACTAGGCAAATGAGGTTGCATTTTGGCATGTGGCAAAGATATGGACATGAAAAGATGTCCAAGGAGTTTGAGGTCGATTGGGCAAAGGAAAATGGCACTTGCTTCACAATGTGCCATTTGGGGCAGAATAGGAAATGAATTATTGGGAAATTATTTTTGAACATGGCAATGAAAGGTTTTGCCAATTTGATCAAGATATGACCCAAACAATTTATGAGAATTATTTGGGAATTTTAGGAATGAGGGAAATATAGGTTGCTACACAACCTAGGGCAATTTGAGTTATTCCTTTAAAAAGGAATATTCCTAATAAAGAATATTGGGATTTGGGCTAGGATGAAAATGACAGGGTCTAGGGAAAGATTTGGGAATGACAAGCCACTCTGGAAGCAAAGAAGAGGGCATCTTCTTCACTTTCCAGACCACAAAGCCATGGAAAAAGAAAACTCAAGCAAAAACCTCAGAAAAACAAAAGAAAAAGAAAGGGCCAAAAATCAGGCTGTCACATTAGCTCATGCATTTTTAAGATCAATTCAGCACGTTGTTTAGCATCAAAATTAACCTTCTCCGAAGATGGAAGAGGCAAAAATCAATAGGTGCACGAGGAAGGAAACCATACACAATTTCAAAAGGGCGCATCTTAGTAGTAGAATGCAATGAACGATTATAAGCAAATTCAATATGAGGCAAGCATTCTTCCCACATTTTCTTGTTATTATTCAAAACAGCCCTAAGCATAGTAGACAATGTTCTATTGACTACTTCAGTTTGTCCATCGGTTTGGGGGTGACATGTAGTACTAAAAAGCAGTTTAGTCCCCGACTTAGCCCATAAACATCTCCAAAAGTGGCTAAGAAATTTAGTATCACGATCTGAAACAATTGTATTTGGCTCACCATGCAAGCGAATAATTTCACGAAAGAACAAATCAGCAACATTAACAGCATCATCGCTTTTATGACATGGTATAAAGTGTGCCATTTTTTAGAACCTATCCACGACAACAAATATGCTATCCCTCACCTTCTTTGTTCGAGGTAAACCTAAAACAAAGTCCATAGACATATCCTCCCAAGGAACACTACGTACAGGAAAAGGCATATATAAAACCATGAGGATTGAATCCTGACTTAGTTTTTGACATGTAGTGTAGCGAGCAGCAAAACGGTCAACATCCCATCTCATCTTTGGCCAAAAGAAATGTTAAGCAAGTATGTCCTCCGTCTTCTTCACGCCAAAGTGTCCCATTTAATCCTCCTCCATGTGCCTCCTGCAACAACAAAAGACGAATTGAGCTAGCTGGAATGCATAGCTTGTTAGCACGAAACACAAATCCATCGTTAACGACGAACTTGTTTCATGTTCTCCCTTCCTTACAATTCTGCAATACATCTTTAAATTCAACATCATGCAAATATTGATCTTTGATGGTCTCCAAACCAAATATTTTAAAGTCAAGTTGTGAAAGCATAGTATAACGACGAGACAATGCATCAGCAATAACATTTTCTTTACCCTTCTTGTGTTTAATGACATAAGGGAAAGTCTCAATGAATTCAACCCATTTAGCATGTCTACGGTTCAGTTTTGCCTGACTTTTAATGTGTTTCAAAGATTCATGATCAGAATGTATAACAAACTCTTTGGGCCATAAATAATGTTGCCATGTTTCTAAGTTCCGAACAAGAGCATATAATTCTTTATCGAGGTAATATCATCGGGAGTCATAGAACTTGCGTTGCATGTTTAGTTTGGTGCTAGAACTTCGAAAATACGGTTTTATGGTCATCTAACTTGTCTCAAGCGTGCAGATACAGTCACAATACATGTATGCGGGTGTATCCATGCGTAGGCCCCATTTGTCAGTGAGTGATGGCGTCCGGTGCGTCATATTTTACACAGAACACCCTCATATTTTTTTTTCTATTTGTGTAAAAAGTCAAACACAGTGACAAATGTTTTGCACAGAACCCCCTAACATTTTTTATTTACAACAAAAATCTGGCCACAGTCTTGCACGTATATAAGCGAAAATAAACACCAAAAAGGTGCGCCAGGATTCCAATCTGGATGCATTGTTTTAAGGCGCGATGGACTAGCCAATAGTAGTTTGACCTCCAGATTTTTTTCGAGAACTGTTTGAACTCCAGATGACAAATATTGATAATGAACATATGTTTTTTTAGAAGAGATAACAAATGTATGTGTACTGAAGAACTCATGTGGAGTTTAATTGGGATGCAGATATTGCGGCCCATTTTGCGAGACCTATTTTTGAAGGATATCTGTAAAATGTAAGTACTATAGTTATGCTCAAATATTTCTGTGTTAACAATATTATATATACAGATAATGATTAGTAAATAAAAACATTTAAATATAAACATGTGTATTGTATATAAAATATTTAGTACAACATAAGTAATATAAACCTTTGTATTATATATAAAATATTTAGGAAAACATAAGTAATAAACTTATGTACAAATATTTCTGCGTTAAATATACTATACATGCAAACAATGAGTAGTAAAAAAATATTTAAACATAAACCTGTGTATTATATAAAAAATATTTAATTAATACGAACACCGAAAATGTTTATTAAATAAATATGTTTATTGAATCCAAAAAACACTTGCGGTTTATATTTAAATTATACAAAATGATGAATACAAAGATGTACTAAATATATATGAATATTCGGTTGCGTATAATTATTACTCACGACTTATATTCAAAATAATTACATAATTTAAATTTTAGCTAAGGTTTATTCACATTAACAGTTTAAAAATCAAACTATACAAACATTGTACTACAAATGTGCGTATAATTATTGAAACGTTTGTATAATTAAATTAATATTTTTGAATTGAAATTTTGAAAAACAAATATGTAGTGCACATTTATAAAACACATATATTTATATAATACTCAGGTTTATAAAATATTTTACCAAATATTTTTCATATAATACACAGGTTTATATTTATTTACTAATCATCGCATGTATGTATAATATTTTTAACACGCAAATATTTGACCATAACACTATTGCTTATGTTTTACTAAATATTATATATATAATACACAGGTTTATATTGAAATGTTTTTATTACTAATCATCGTCTATATGTATAATATGTTTTTTTCGAGAGTATGCGTAACTTTTTAACACACAAATATGTGGACATAACTTTATTACTTATGTTTTACATTTCTTTTAGTCTACTTACATTTTACAAAGATCTAAAAAACAGCGCCTGCCAAATGAGCCGCAGTATCCGCAGCCATTTAATTTCCACCTGGATCCTCGTTTAATACGTATAGGTAAGTTGTTCATTACACATCCTCTGCTGAATTGTTGAGGTGGCTGGAGCGTCTCATGTTACAGTATGTGGTAGAGGGTCCGAATCTTACATTTTACGTATTATACGCCCGCATATGTGTATTGTGACCGTATCTGCACGCTTGAGTCAAGTTAGATGATCAGAAAACCGTATTTTCAAAGTTTTAGCACCAAACTGAACATGCGGCGCAAGTTCTATGACTCCCGATGATATTACCTCTTCTTTATCATAAGTAGAATAGTTCAAACTAGGCCCACTCAACTTTTAAAAAAAGTATGCAACAGGTTTGCCATCTTGTAATAACACACCTCCTAATCCAATTCCACTAGCATCACATTCAAGCTCAAAAGTCTTACTGAAATCAGGAAGTTGGAGTAAAGGAGCATGTGTCAACTTATCTTTCAATACCGTGAAGGCTTCTTCATGTGTGGTACCCCAAACAGAGGGCACATCCTTCTTTGTAAGCTCATTGAGAGGTGCAGCAATGGTGCTGAAATCTCTCACAAAACGCCTATAGAAACTAGCGAGTCCAAGAAAACTCCTCACTTGTGTTACCGTTTTGGGCTGCGGCCAACTCTCAATAGCTTCAATCTTGGCTTTATCAACTTCAATTCCCTATGGAGTAACAACATAGCCAAGAAAAGATACTCGGTCAGTGCAAAAGGTGCACTTCCCAAGGTTACCAAACAAACATGCATCACGTAAAGCAATAAAAACAACACGTAAATGTTCCAAATGTTCCTCCAGAGATCTGCTATAAATCAGTATATCATCAAAATAGACTACCACAAATCGTCCAATGAAAGGATGTAAAACTTCATTCATTAATCTCATGAAAGTACTAGGTGCATTAGTTAACCCAAAAGGCATGACTAATCACTCATATAATCCAAACTTAGTTTTAAATGTTCGAGCCTAGGAATAGGATGATGATAACGAATAGTAATATTATTAATGCCTCTACAATCAACACACATACGCGATGTACCATCCTTTTTCGGCACTAGAATAATAGGAACAACACAAGGACTAACAGATTCACGTATATATACCCATAAAAATCATCGTGGAGTTTTGTGGCATTTGGACTCCGTCTGGTATTGATTTTCTGCGATGTAAAAAACATGGAAAAACAACAACTGGCACTTGGCACTATGTCAATAGGTTAGTACCAAAAAATGATATAAAGTGACTATAAAATGATTATGAAACATCCAAGAGTGATAATAAAACAGCATGGAACCATCAAAAATTATTGATACGTTGGAGACGTATCAGCATCCCCAACCTTAACTCCTACTCGTCCTCGAGTAGGTAAGTGATAAAAACAGAATTTTTGATGTGGAGTGATGTTCATCATGTCATATCATATTCTTGTCTTTATAGCATGGACATTTGGACTTTTATGTGATTCAAAGCAATAGTCTAGTTTTGACATAATAATTTAGATACTCAAGCATACCAACAAGCAACCATGTCTTTCAAAATATCAATGCTAAAATAAGTTATGCCTAGCCCATCATGCTCAAACATTGATCCATTCATGAAACACACTCGAATATTAGCTACACCCAATACTTAAGTACGATCATATTGCCTCCTAGTTGGTGCTTTTATGAGAGAAGATGGAGACTCAAATTTCAAAATAAAAATTGCATAAAGTAAAAGAAAGGCCCTTCGCAGATGGAAGTAGGGATTTGTAGAGGTGCCAGAGCTCAAAGCAAAAAATTAGAGATAAAAACATTTTGGGAGGTGTATCCATTCCACCAATGAAAACGACTCAGAGTTCCGAACACTTTCCATGCTAGATATGCCATAGGCGGTTCCCAAACAGAAAATAAAGTTTATTCCTTTTTCCACCATTCTTTCACTTTCCATGGCTAACCGTATCCACGGGTGCCCTCCATACCAACACTTTCCAAGGAATTTATTATTTGACAACATAAAGTAAATTCATTTTTGCATTTCGGGACTGGGCATCCCTAAAACTTTTGCCTTACTATCGTGCAATGACAAGTGAATAAACACTCATCTGGAGAATAACACATCCAACATGGAAAATATTAGCCACCCGTTACTGTTCCGCGAGCGAAACAAACACACAAAAGAGAAGTTTTTAAAAAATTAGAGATGGCACATGCAAATTTGCTTAGAACGGCAAAAGAATACCGCATATAGGTAGATATAGTGGACTCATGTGGCAAAACTGGTTTAAATGATTTTGGATGCACAAGTAGAGATCATACTTGGTACAAAATGAAGGCTAGCAAAAGATTGACACTACAAAAAAAGACACATCCGTGACATTTTGGGCCGAACGAATTTTTTTCTGTCATACATATGACACTTCTATGACGATAATTGTGACAAAACCCGGTATCATCATAGATGTGGTGGGTCCTACTTCTATGACAAAAAATCATGACAGAAAATGGGCTTTTCGTCCTGGGCGGGCCGGAGACGTAGCTGCATGACATTCTTTGGGCCGTCCATGACGGAAAAACCCGTGGTAGAAGCGAGGGGGAGGAAAATTTCGGGGAGTTCCCGGTTACGGTGGGAGGTCGGGGGCCGAGCGATGCGCGTTTCTCTCGTACACGTACGCGCGTGTGTGCGAGGCGTTGGTTCTAACTGAACCCGAGCGAGGCGTTGGGCTCTAACTGAACCCGAGCGAGGCGTTGGGCTCTAACTGAACCCGAGCGATTGCACTGCAGGCTACACGTTACTGAACCCGAGCGATCGATCGATGGCTGTTAACTGAACCCGATCAAGCGATTCCTTCGCTACTGCTGCTAACTGAAGCCGATCAATTGGATGAACAGTGAGCGTTGCGGGGGGGGGGGGGTGGATGAACAGTGAGCGGCGGCGTTGCCTTTGGATGAACAGGACCCCGTGGTGTGGTGGAGGGCTGGATGAACAGTAGACGGTGGAGGGGTGCCCGTGGAGGGGTGGTTGAACAGGACCCCATGGTGTGGAGGGCTGGATGAACAGTAGACGGGGGAGGGGTGGTTGAACAGTAGCCGGTGGAGTAGCGCGCGGTGGAGGCTGGATGAACAGGAGCCCGTGGAGGCTGGAGGAGGTCGACGGTAGCCCATGGAGGCTGGAGGAGGTCGACGGTGGAGATGAACAATATCCCGTGCAGTCCCGTTTTGTGGTACGCCACACCCCTCCCGATGAACAGGACCCCCGTTTCGACCATAGGAGGTCCGTTTCGTCCGTTTTGCAGTACGCCACACCCCTCCCGATCAACAGGACCTCCGTTTCGACTGTAGGAGGTCCGTTTCGTCCGTTTTGCGGTACGCCACACCCCTCCCGATCAACAGGACCCCCGTTTCGACCATAGGAGGTCCGTTTCCTCCGTTTTGCGGTACGCCACACCCCTCCCGATCAACAGGACCCCCTTCCGAGCGTAGGAGGTCCGTTTCCTCCGTTGTGGGGTACGCCAGGCCTCGTTTCCATCGCCTGTTCCGTCCAAGCCCTCCCGATGAACACGACCACGCATTCCGTTCCGACCCAGCCGGTTGGCTCCCACGCGTTCCGTTGCCTCCCGATGAACACGACGCATTCCGTTGCCTCCCCATGAACTCGACGCATTCCGTTGCCTCCCCATGAACACGACGACGACGCTGTTTCTCCATTCCGACCCAGCCATGTACACGAGCCCTGGCCATACGTATGCGCGAGTAGGCGTTCGAGACCCCGCCCGTATGTACACATACGTGGCCGTATTTTCTTTCTTGCACCCTGGCCGCTGTACGTACGTGTACATGCTACGTGCGCGCCTCTACTACGACACGTACGCGCCTCTACTACGACACGTGCGCGCCTCTACATCCACCAGTATATATGTACGTACACGTTCGCGACCAGAATGACAACGCTACGTACGCTTCGACCAGGTGGGTCCCGACTGTCAGGCACTTCCTTGCCTGCGAAGATGTAGCTGGTGGGTCCCAGCAGTCAGGGGGCGAATCGTTTTTTTTGCCCGGACGCACTTCCTTGCGTGCGAAGATGTAGCTGGTGGGTCCCAGCAGTCAGGGGGAAACGTTTTTTTCGCGAAATACAGTGGCCCGTCCGGTGGGTCCCAGCTGTCAGGTGGAGGAATCATTATTTTCCGCGTAATAAGGAGGCACTTCCTTGCTGCGGCCGTGGACCCAGCTGTCAGCCTCTCCACGTACAGTCCACGTCCGATGGAAGTCGTTCCTTGACCACGTTGACCACGCCGCGCCGAGAGCACCAGGGCGGTGGACGACGGCGAGGCCTAGGAAGGGGACGACGGGGAGCCGGGGAAGACGCGGCAGTGGAAGCCCGCGCGGAGAGGAGTACGAGGGTTCACTGGTTCGGCTGCGGTGTGAGGCTGCCGTCGCCGCAGGGCCTGGCCAGCGGTGGGAATAGTAGGGGGCGGTGAGGCCTCCGCGGCAGCACAGCCGGCCACGGGAGGCAGGAGCATGCGGCACGACCGGCGCTGCTTTGGGCGGCTGGAGCAAGAAGACCAGAGGTTGAAGAAGCACTACGGCCGTTGGATGGACATCGTACGGTCACTGGAGCTAGAATCGTTCATATTGACTAAAGTTGACAAAGGCCCCCGTCCCAGTCAACTTAGTAGGCCCACAAGTCAGCCTCCCACCATGGTGGGTCCCAGCTAGCAGGGGGAGTATTCATTTTTTGTGCGTAATAAGGAGGCACTTCCGGTGGGTCCGAGCTGACAGCGGGGGGAACGTTTTTTTCGCGAAATACGCTGGCCCGTCCGGTGGGTCCCAGCAGTCAGGGGGGAAACGTTTTTTTCGCGAAATAAGGTGGCCCGTCCGGTGGGTCCCTGCTGTCAGGTGGAGGAATAATTATTTTGCGCGTAATAAGGAGGCACTTCCTTGCGGCCGCCTGGACCCAGCTGTCAGCCTCTCCACGTACAGTACTCTTCCGATGGAAGTCGGTCGTTGACCACGTTGACCACGCCGCGCCGAGAGCACCAGGGCGGTGGTCTGGACGACGGCGAGGCCTAGGAAGGGGACGACGCGGAGCCGGGGAAGACGCAGCAGTGGAAGCCCGCGCGGAGAGGAGTACGAGGGTTCACTGGTTCGGCTGCGGTGTGAGGCTGCCGTCGCCGCAGAATAACAGGGGGTGTGGGTGAGTAGAGGGATGGCCTGGCCAGCGGTGGGAGTAGTACGGGGCGGTGAGGCCTCCGCGGCATCACAGCCGGCCACGGGAGGCAGGAGCACGCGACACGACCGGCGCTGCTTTGGGCGGCTGGAGCAAGAAGACCAGAGGTTGAAGAAGCACTACGGCCGTTGGATGGACATCGTACGATCACTGCAGCTAGAATCGTTTATATTGACTAAGTTGACAAAGCCCTTGGTACGCGTCAACTTAGTAGGCCCACAGCTCGGATTTGGCAGAGAACATATAGCCCATTTGCGATTTGTAAGAATGTACAGCCCATTTTTTAATTCTAATGGAATTTACTACAGCCCATTTACAGTTTGTTAAAAGTACAGCCCAACTTCTAGCTAGGACAACGATTAATAATTTCAAACAACCGCTCAAAACAGAATTCAAAAAAAATTCCCACATTTTGATGGGATCCGAAATATTTTTATCCGAAATTTCTAGTCAGGTTAAATATAATTTCAAAATAAAGTTGTATTACGTTAAAATCCAACGAAATATTGCGCGCGCAACAAGTAATGAAATTAAAATTTTCAAATTCCAAAAATAATATATTTTTCAAACTAATTACGTGTTTGGTGCATAGTAACTGTCCAGTTATTATAATTACATCCCATTTATTATTTCTTAAAGTCCATTTTCTTGTTAAGCCTAATGCATACCTCCTAGGAAAGTTTGCAGCCCAGCGGGGCGGAGAATAACAAGTTGACCCGGATATTGTGTACAACTGTCGGCCCAGTTGCATTGCTGATGTTGAAAAAAAGGCCTGTGTAGTACAGTACAACCTAACATGGTTACTCAGCCCACATTCAGCGACGCCGGAAAGGCCCAAACAAGGCTTCTGTACAACTTTTTGAAGTCACTGAGCTCAATTAATAACTTAAGAAAAAAGTTAGATTACAGTGGAACCTAATTAAAAGCTGTCACGAGCAAATAAATAATTCAACGGGTCCCACTTGTGCGTGTGCGCGTGTGTGTGCATGTGTGTGTGTGTGAGAGAGAGAGAGAGAGAGAGAGAGAGACGCATCGGTCGATGCTCGTAAATACATCTTTCAGCCATATGCATTGCTGATGCTCAGTAAAAACTTATATAGTTGACACAATCATATAGAACATCATAGCACACTGAACTTGCATACAAAAATTTCACGCAGGCGGCACAATCAGGATGGAAGCAGTGGATCGCTACGACAAGGGCTATGTTGAAACCAACGAAGTCGTACATAACGGTTCATCGTCTTTATCAATGACGGGGAAATATCTTGAATGTTGTGCAAAGAAAACAGACAGACAACACAATAAGTTCTGCTAGCACATTAAGTTGACGTACAACCCTTTCTAAAAAAAGTTCAGGTACAAAATTAGAACAGGTCACAATCAAATGTACTGGCATATCAGTGCTTCACACCCATAGCTCGGATTTAACTAGTATCTGACAAGATTCAGTTGTTACCTCAAATTAGAGCACATCCAGGCAGCCAGCCCTGCCTCTTCTCCCAAAGAAGCAGTGGCCTCCGCCGCGCGATGGAGTAGGCCCTGTGCCATCCATCGTTCCGAGCAACACGGGGAAAGTCTGACGTTGACTCCTGTAATGGACGTCGTCGACGGACCCTGGCACCAGCGGCGGCGGCAGGACTTCGATTGATGGATTGACCACTTCTTCGACATGCACGAACACTCGATACAGGTACATCCCTAACGTGGTCCGCGGCGGCCTTGGTGGCGACGAATAGTACAACCCCGGTTCCTGCACCGGTATCTCAACACCAATCACCTTCGGTATGGTGGACGGCTTCTTCATCCATGCCATAACCGTCAGAGCCCAGCTGTCTGGAGGAACAAACATACTTACGAGCTCACCTCCAAGGTCGTTGATAAGCTCGTTCATGGACTCGCTGTTCCAAGCACGTCGAGGCATGCCGTGGAAGGTAAGCTTTGTTAAAAACTCAAGCTCAGAGGGCACCGAGCCCCATCCTGGGTGCCACCGATCAAAGCTCACCAGCGCGCCATCGCAGAACAAACGCCGGGAAGATTCGAACACACGACTGCAGTCGAAAGTTGTCCGGAACCTGACGAAGAAATCAGCCGGTGGCGGACAGACTTCGACGAGCAAGTCACTTATTTGGATGCCGTGCGCAATGCCAAGAGCTTTGACAAGGTCGTCCGGCGAGACGGGAGGCCGGTCGCCGTTGATGGTTACCATCAGCACTTTGCCGGCAAACTGGTCGTCAAGCGCCGCCATGCCACTGTTGAGCGACAGCACGCAGCGACCGAAGGCAGGACGGACCTCAGGATCTCCGGCTCGGAGATCCGCGTTGACCGGCGACATGATAGTGCGCTTGAGTACAGGGAGTACAGGAGGGGGATTTGGGGGAACTGGAGTAGGAATCGAGATTCCAGAGGTGGGGGAGGGGCGGGAGACTGGGGATGAAAAGGTAGCATGAATTTCGAGCACGCGCCAATATGCTCTCGGCGCGCAAGCGCACGAAAACACCGGTGGCGCCCACATGTCGGCCTAAGAGTCCTTATTCTTTCTTTTTTGGAGAGCCCGGCCTTTTTTTTCAGGATCTTTTGAGAGCCCGGCCTGAGAGTCATAATTGACCTGTTTGGCATTGCGTTACTACTCGGCCCATATTCAACGACACCTCACTGGCCCAAACAAGTGTACATCATCGAAAAGACACTGAGCTCAAATTATATAACTTGAAAAAAGGAGATATACTCTGAACACTGGAGAATGGTGATGCCCTCATTTAGCCCACCAGTAGTTCGAGACAATAAACAGTTCGAAACAACGATATATACAACATTCAAACACTGACTAGTGACTACTACTGACATAAACAGCAAGACATGATAGTTCATAAGAAGTCTTGCTACACCACCAAAACGCACCCATCTGCAGCGCTCAGACTCTCGTGATCCAGACGAGAATGACATTCTAAACAGAAGCAACTATTACATAGTAAGAGTGACATAGACGAGGATGACCAAATGACAAGGAATATGCATAACAAAAGAAAGAACTACCCATCCAGAACCAGCAGCAAAGACAACAAAGTCATTCGAAGAGATGATCCAACACCATCATAATTTGCAGCCCCGCTTCAGCGACCAGTGATCCGGAGACACCAGTACTCCACCCTTTCGATGCAACAGCCCAATTACCTATCAACCTGAAGGCTTGAACCACATCACTGCCTGTCGTAATTGAGACATCCAAGGATCAAAGTTAATCCGGATGCCTTTGTCATTCTCACCTTCTTTTGGCTGCAGGCTGTATCGTTGACAATCAGGGGAGTTTGCTCCCGAACTCCTAGGGCTCGCCGTGTAGACACAGTTTTCCATAGCAAACAGAGCCTCTCTGCCATCAAGGTCCTTGCCAACGGTGATCTCCTGGTTAATCGGATAATTGAGTCCGAGAAACAGAGAGTGTGAACCAAGGCTGTTTACCCGCCTCCAACTAAAAAATCCTAAAGGCCCCAACAAGCTGGTATCCTGCTCATAGACGTAACAGCCACTGTCCGGATACTCACGTATTACACGGTGCTTGTATACAGTGGGGTTTTTGCAATATAACTTTTCCGGCTCATGTGTCCGAATGATCATCAGTCTTTTGCCGTCGTCTGATCGAGCGAGGAACCAGTTGTGCTTCCCTGTTTTTGGCAAAGGTGGTGTGATTACAAAGGGCAGTAACTGTAGGGACACTGCATCATATCAAAAAGGACAGGCATTGTTAATGTAAGATCAGCATTGTTCAGAGTATGAGTAGGATAATGCAAGAAACAGCATTGATATGTCCCTGTTGGAACTGGGAGGAAAATACAGGGAAATGTATACTGGGTTCGAAAATATAGAAGTGCCATGCATGGTTATACTCATGTTATCTCGCAATCGATTCTTCACAGGAAACTACCATGTCATGCATGTTATGTACTCCCTCCGTTCCCAAATATTTGTCTTTCTAGGCATTTCAAATAGACACAACATACGGATGTATGTAGACATATTTTAGAGTGTAGATTCACTCATTTTGCTCCGTATGTAGTCACTTGTTAAAATCTCTAGAAAGACAAATATTTGGGAACGGAGGGAGTAATCATGTTCTGTCCTCACAAACAAATTCTTCAAGGTAACTAACAGACCATGCATTGTTATATACTCGTGTTCTGTGGGCAAAATTTTGTGAGGATATTATTCTAGCCATTGATTGCTGAAGGGCGAATATAGGTATGTACACATGGTAAGCATTGCAGGATTTCACTACTTCCAAATATAGAGTTCTCCATATGCACATTTACTTCCCTAATGTATGGTTAGATGAAACCAACAGTGTGGTGCATGTTTCTACATCATGAAAATGAGGAAACTAACATGGCCATTGATACACACTCATATTTAGTAGTAGTATATAGATTACTGTAAAATAAGGATAATATCCATATATTCCTAACCGTTTGATTATTCAGGGTACAAATTGGCTGTAATGACATGGTCACAATCGCATGAATTAACTCATTCCAAATATAGCTGATTTACGGCGTCTCTAATACATTGCCATAGTTCTACTCAAATTCTGCTCAAACAGGGATATGCCAATCATCACAAAAAGTTCAAACAGTGTCATGGCGTCATCATTAACATGAGACGGAAACAACTTACACGCGCCGTCCCAGCAATACGTGGTGCCATCTGCTTTGTCGATCGCGTAGATGATGCCATTGTGTTCAATAGCATCACAGAAGTGTGTATCAGCTTTGACGATGATCCACTGCGAGCCGAGTTGTCTCCAGCTAAAGAAGGCACCGGCGTAAAGATAGGCGAGTCCGCGGTCGAACAAGGCAATTAGCTTGAAGTCTGCGTAATTCGCATGTCGTGTGGGCACTTGGCAGATTACAATCTTCTGCAAAACAAGGTCCGTCCAACTGACGTAGTAATCTAGATGACTTGGACCGCGATGGTAATACTCTATATAATCCAACGGAGGAAGGATAATCTCATGGGAGGTCTGGAAGTTCACGAGCACCAACTTTTTACCGTCTTCTCTGAAGGCAGCCATCCAGTGGGAGTTCATGCCGACCCAGTACATACCTGCCAAGAAGTTTCGGGCGATGGTGATCGGATCGATGTCGAGGGAAATGATGTACGGCGACCCACTACATACCTGCAAAGAAGTTTCGGCTAATGGAGATCGGATTGAAGTCGAGGGGCATCATGCACGCCTCCGTATCATGGTGAGCCAATCTCGCAAGACCAGATAGCAGCAAGCAGGGTGTCTTGAAAAGCTTAGGCCTCGCTTCGACGATGGCCGTGTGCATGTCCCTCGAGCATGCAGCCAGCCGCAGGGCGCTCAACATATCCATACACGAACAACAGAGGTCGAGGATGTCACTGGGGAGATTGCTCCAATCGCGGCTCATATGGATGCTGCGCGGTTCGCGTTCGGCCATGGTGGAGTTTGGAAGGGGGCTTGATTTACGGGGGAGAAGGATGTCGGTGCTGGAGCGGCTAGCGAGGGAATAGTGGTACTGGGGGAGGCGAGTGAGGCGACGGTACACGGGGGCACAGTGAGATGGAGACGGAGACGAGACGGAGAAGGAGATGGAGATGGAGTGGTGCTATGGGAGCGGAGAGGGAGACGAGGCGAGGCGCCAATGTGCTGTACAGCGGCGGTGACAGACTGCACAGTGCACAGGGTGAGGCTGACTTTGGTAACCCGAACACGCCGCCTGGACTAGTGTCAGGCGCAGGGTGTTGTCACTTCACTGTGAGGACCGGATGAATAGTATTTTGACCATCAAGTGTACCACAGTTGTACTACTACTACTACTACTAGTAGTAGTAGGAACATGAGTACTCCAGTATTGTATAGCGGAAATAGGTCTCCCGTGCTAGCATGCCTGTTCACTTCATCGTTCAGGTATCATCCATATTGCGAGCAGAACCAAATTCTCGTGCATGCCCAATCAACGCCCTGCCGCGATGCATGCAGTGGTCGTTCTGGTGCATCAAGGACGGCATGCAGATCGTTCCACACTTGAGAAGAGGAAAAATGGAAAGGTAGAACGCGGCAGCAGAGGAAGAGAACGCTGGCTAACGAGGCTGGGAGGGGATCGAGCAGGAAGTTAATGCTCCACGCCTAAAGGTTTTGGGAAAACCTGATTTTCATAAGGTGACTTATACTCACCTAAACGGAGGGAGTATTCCTTAACCAGAGAATGTTGTGTCTCCCACTCACGCGCTCAAAAAAAACTACGACACATTTTTTATCTGTTTGCATAGGTCCCACCTATCAGGAAGGATGGGCACGTACACGAACAGGTACGACTCATCAGTCTACCCGCATAGCCTTTTCGTTTAGTCTACCTAGCCGTCTAATCAACTGCCTGCACGCCACTTCTCCCATTTACTTCTCCATCGGGAACCGATTCTCCTCGGCTTCTTCACCTCCCCTTCGTCTTCATTTGCATCCAAACCCCACTGCGTTCACATTGTTTTAACCTCTTTAAATAATCATCTACTACTTCAGTTAGACTAGCCATCTAATCCTAATTCTCCAAACCATAGCCCTCCGTTCCAGCGGTTCCAAATGGCGAAAGAGATCGAGATGCAGGTTTTTAGCGTCGAACATGTCCTCATCGAAGGCTCGATGCGCATAGTTGCCACCGTCACCGTCCACCCAAGGGTTGTTCGGTAGTGGATCAACAATGTATCCAACTCCCTCGAAAAGGTAGAGACGAGGGTCATCGGTCTCGACGCAGAGTACACGGAGCGTGCCCCTGGGAAGATCCAGCGCGCCGCCGTCCTTCAGCTGTGCCTCGAAGATGATGTTTTGGTGTACCACATCATACACTCGCCCTCCATACCAGGTGAGCTTCATGATTTCTTGTCTCGGGAGGACGTATACTTCTGTGTGGCAGCCATCGAAGGGGACAAACAGAAGCTGGAGCCGTACAACCTTGATTTGAAAAACATCGCTGCCCTACAACCAGAATCAAAATTCCTGTAGAAGATTGTGATAAACAGACACCATCCCTATTCGACGTAGCAAATTTTGTGCTCGGTACAAATCTTCAGAAGGGTGATGAGACGGTGGCATTAAGGTCGTCTGGATGGGAGAATTATCCCTTGACGTACGAGCGGATAAAATATGCTGCCCTCGATGCCCATGTGAGTTTCGAGATAGCTGCAAGGTACAAAGAGCTTGTAGCGAAGCCGTCTCCCACAGAGAATGAGAACAAGAAGAAGAAGAAGAAGAAGAAAAGGCTGCACCAGCAGGAGGGCATTATGGATGGATGAACTATTTCATCTCTTGTAAAAAAATTATTCCCTCTCGGTGTATATTGATATAGATGGACTATTTCGATGGTGTGCATGTCTTTGGAACAGAGTAGTAGCATGGGTCCGCTTGACTATAAGGAACTATTTATCCGCATATATAGATTTCTCTGCTACTCCTTCCAGTGATCGGTATGCAGTGCATGTGTCCGTAGACATGACAGCTTGTCCATGGAAGTTCAACTACGGCGACCATCACGTTTCATCTCGCGATTCCCACGACGCCTCTCCAACCCACGGCACCACGCCCCCGACGTGCGCCTCACCCCTCTCGGCCGCACCGCCCCTCTGCCTTTGTGTGCATGACATGTGGGCCACCTAAAATGCGGCGAGCATCAAGTTTCTACCACAGCCACCCGCGATTCCCACGACGCCGCTCGAACCCATGAAACCACACGTCCCCCGACCTGCGGCTCACCCCTCTTGGCCCCACTGCCCCTCTGCCTACGGGAGCATTACATGTGGACCAGTCACCTATCGGGTCCACATGTTATTGACTCAAAGGTAGGTGTAGTAAGGCGCTGAAGCTCAGTCCCGACGGCCCTGAGAGGGAAATGTAACTCCTGCGCCAGGGCTTGTGGTGCTCCCGCAGCACGAACTCGTGCCAAACTCGAGATTTGTTTCTTTACTATACATGCACGCAACGATTTAATGGACATTGTAATCTCAACATGTGATGGGGAGCTCTAAATTTGAATTTGAAACTTATAAAACGAAAAGATTCAAAACAAATAAACTGGGAGAGAGGGAGTATATCGTAGGATGTGTCCCATACAAAATAAGTCCCCTGGTTTGTCACCGCGAAGATGCGGTTAGAAAGGAGCACAGCGTCTTCCTACTCGTACGGCAACAAATCGGCCGCAGACAGCATGGTCCGCCTTTGACCGCCATGTGCAAGGTTCGTGCTATCTTATTCAATCTCACCGTGGTTCCATCGTACCAATTCATGCGGTGGCCCGTTGCATGGCTGATCCCAATGTTGGACAAAGGTTCTACGGGAACGGTGTCACCGTTGTAAATGTTGTGCAAATTGATGTTGGTACCCTCCCGTACATATGCAAGCCAATCTCCACTCGCACCGAGCCTAACCTGTGAAACAGTGGGCAGGGGGAGAATTAGGAAATGGACACGGAAGTAGTCTTTAGAATGCATTTACTACGTGATCAAACTCATCTTACCTGCTCATCGGAGGAAATCCGAGTGCCCCTCAACGTCGGCATCTCAAGGGGCGTCAACTTGCAACTACGGCCACGCCGCGCTGGAGAGACCCCCAAGGAAACATCCTCGTGCGTTCCACGGAACATCAAGATGCATTTGTATGAGTAGTTTATCTTGTGAGAGAAAAGGATGAACGAGGGAAGGCCTCTAGAGATAGAGATGGACACTACTACTACCAATGTGCTGGCCCGTGCGTTGCAATGGATCCAAAGTAGTAGAATAATACTTGTTCACGTGCTTGAAATATAAACACTCTAGTTTTGATATACATGTGTCAGCAGACATGACAGCTTGTCCATGGAAGTTGAACCACGGCGACCATCACGTTTCTTGTTTCTACCACTGCCACACCCACACGCGATTCCCACGACGCCGCTCCAACCCACGGCACGACGTCCCCCGACGTGGACATGGATCCTCTGACGTGGCTATCACTGCCTTGCCCTGCCTTTCCTTCGCTGACAGGTGGGACCCACGCTTATGGGTCCCACATGTCAGTGACAGAATGGTAGGATTGTTCGCGTCAGGGGATCCTCATCCCCCCGACGTGCCCCTCATCCCTCTCGGCCCCACCGCTCCTCTGCCTTTGTGTGCATGACATGCGGGCCAGCTGAACTGCGGCGACCATCAACTTTCTACCACAGACACACCCGATTGGACGCGGTTTGCCTGCTCCGCTGCTGTGCTCCGATCCGTACTCCCGCACCATCGAATTTTCATCCAGCGGCTGTGACACATTTCGTCCCGGGCATCAATCCTCAGCTGGAGTACTTATGTACTACAGGTAGTACCCGCCGGTGTGGCCATCTACGCCTCGTAACGCCCCGACGCCCAGCTGTGGCACCCTCGCCACGGCCACGCCACCACCGGCCGGTTCATCTCGAACGAGTGAGTCGCGAACCACGCCACCACCATGAGAATGACATGTGGGCCAGCCGCATTTAAGGTCCGCATGTCATTGACTCATAGGCCGGGCACTAAGCCACTGAAGTTCGGTCCCGTGGGCCCCGAGAGGGAAATGTAACTCCTGCGGCAGGCCTTGTGGTGCTCCCGCAGTACGAGCTCGTGCCAAAACTGGAATTTGTTTCTTACTACTACCAACTAGTACTAGTAAGGTACACGTGCATTGCACGCATGAGATTCTGGTGGTTTGTGCATTATGCTTCTACATGTGGAGCTTTCTGGATTCTAACATGTGGCAAAATCTGGTGGAATGTAAGGTTAGGCAAGTTTGATTAACTTAGGTGAGTGTTTGGTTCAAGCCACACCTTAGGCAAGCCACACTAAGGCCCCACATGACATACACACAAAAAATGTGGCAAGATTCCCTTAGGCTTGCCAACTTGTGGCTCTCATTTTGAAGAACTAATAACTTTGCCTAAGCTTAGTTGTGGCAAAGTTAGTCATGAATTAAGTTCAACCATGGAGTCTTCTAGATTATACATGTGGCAGAATCTGGTGGATGATATCCAACGGCCAGTAGTGCTCGGATTTGCCATCTTTGTACCGTCGGATTGGCTTCATCCAACGACCAACTTTCAAAGTTTTTCACACACTATATAGGGGGTATAGATATAGATGTGCCGGTCCGTTGCAATGGATCCAAAGTATATCTATTTAGTGGAGTGCACTCTAAACACATTATCTATTTATTTTTCTCTAACCTTCCGTAGCCATGCAACCAAGCCACATAAGCTTCATGGGTGCCCCCCACATCATATTATTCATACTACGTTGATTGAAAAAAAGATAAATCACCCAAAACAAGATCTTCCCTGTTTTTTGTTCCTACGATGTTGTGCGGTGCACGTACCTACTAGTTGTATAGTGGTAGTACTAGTAATATAGTATTAGGAGTACAAACTTGGTACTAGTAGGAGTAGTACTAGTACGGAATGCTCCTACTCTATCAATGAGCCCCGTCTGACACCAAATTTATTGGCTTCCGTGCTACAGCTAGATCTTCCCCTCGTTTCTGTTTTCCAACCCGGCAGCGGGCGGTGTGTCGGTTTGCTCAACGGCGGTCCCACATGAAAGTGAAAATGCTAGGCAACACGCCTTCCCTAAGCTATGTGTCATGCCGGACGGGCCGTGTCGTACTCTCGATTCCCGGGCGTGTGGGGGTGCGACCCGAACGCGGCAGGCCTTTTCCTTACCAGCAATGTGCCCGTGCGTTGCGACGAATCCAAAGTACTAGAATAGTAGTATTTGTTCACAAACTTGAAATAAATCACTATTGTTTTGATATACTCCTAATATATTACTCCCTCCGTACCTAAATATTTGTCTTTTTTGAGATTTCAAATGGACTATCACATACGGATTATATAAACATATTCTAGTGTTTCTAGCAATATGCCCGCGCGTTGCACGAAGTTGATGGAAAAGGTAAGCACAACTTATAAATTGACGGATGGAGTACTAGTTACAGTGATGCATATAATTAAGCAAAGAATCGCACATGTCGGTATTGACTGGAATGAGAATGCAACAACACAATAAGAATTAAGGCCACGATGATGCGATCGCAGTGGTGGTTACAAAAGGCAAGAAGAAAGATGGATCCACGAACGTATGACCTCCTCCTCCTCAACTTAGTGCGCCGGGCCACCAACCGGCGGCTAAGGAGCGGCGGCTTTTGGGGCGAGGTCGAGGTGCTTCTCAGCAAAGGCATCCAAGGCTTCCACCCGGTTGAGGAAGGCCAACGTCGTAGCGTCCTCACTGGCCTTGTAGATACCTATGTACACGATTTGCTCGTACACGTGGATGTGTAGGTCGACGAATTCTTGCAGGGCGAGGCGCCTCGCGGCGAGCGCGACCTCCAGGTGGACATTCTTCGTGGCGTCGGCGGGCAGTCGCAGGGCCACCAGTGCTTGAAAGAGGTTCCGGCCATGGAGGCCGATTAGGGTGGCAGGCAATGAGGAGCCCGGGCGCGCGGGCTGGAGGAGTACGGCGATGTCGTCCGCGAGCTTCTTGAGGACGGTGAACTTGTTGCTGGTGGCAACGATCATCTGGTCCAACTGAGAGTCGTAGTTGGCGTCGACGGCGGCCATCCACCAGCCGGTCTCCAACACCGTCTGGAGACGATCCTCGGCGCCATGCCGCAGGCCGGCGTCGTGGACCATCTGGCGCAGCCGCTGGCCGCTCACGCGCATCGCCGCCATGGGTCTGGAGTGAGCTCTTTTGCGCTTAGTGTAGGTGCTTAGGCAAATGCTTAGGTGCGTACGATGTGGTAGATGCATTGGAATGGAGGGGCGCCTTTATATGAGGGCAATGAGGGCAAACTGCGTTGCATTCACATCGTGCAGCCTCTTTTCCCGGACCTCCTCCCATTACTTCCCTCATGCATTAATTGAAGGAGGATGCATTGGCCGTTCAACATATCGGGAACCGCTACTCCCTCCCTCGTCTGCATTAAAGCCGTATCGGGAACTGCGCCGCCCGCTGTCAAATCGAATACTCCCTCCGTCTAGGTGAGTATTAAGTCATCTTACGAAAACCAAATAGTAAACACATAGGCGTGGTGCATTAACTCTCACGTTGTTTCTTATTTTTGACATAAATAGAGGAATCAACCAAGAAGAGATGTGGGGCTTGTATGCTTTTAATGACTTGAGACTATCAAACATGACATGCAGTGGTCAGTTCGTTGCACAAGAACAAATACAACCCACGTCAGCACACACACATCTTATATAGCATCACATCCAATGGCTATAAAAGATGAATGAGACCAAATTATATCTCATCTAGATGAGTTCTAGCAAAACTGTATTAATAATACTTAGTACTCCTGCGCCATGTATCATATATTAGTATCATGTAGTACTTTATTTATTGCCATGTATGACACATAGTACTCAACTCTCTCTCTTTCTTCATTTAATTCTATGACACCTCATCAAAATTGCTAAGGCTAGTACCATTACAACCAGCCTTAGCAAATACTAAACATTAAGTTCTCTCGTTTTCCTCTCCACCTTGGTCACCTAGACGGAGGGAGTATACTGCGCGGGCTTTTCCTGCGCGGTAGGCGGGGCAGTTCCGCCTAGTCGGTTCGACAGAGACGCGAGAAGACGAGGGAGTAGGCTGCTGCAAACGTAGGGCTGTGTGATTTGACAGCGAGTTACTGCTGGACAGGTGGGGCCCCGTGATTTGACTTGCCATTATCATTTTAACTGCGGCGCTACGACCGGCGTGAGTCTCCCGATTCCTGACCACCTCCATACAGGTGCCTCTCCCAATGCTCCACCATGTAGTAGAGGCTGGCTCTTGCATGAGAGCCCACTTCTCCACTTTTTCCTTGCCTCTCTTTCCTCCACATATGCAAAAATGCCATGTAAAGCGCACTATTGTACTTACTTGCTCCTACAGGTGCTTAAGCTTGCCACATAGGCATAAAGTCTGATGTGGCAAGTTAATCAAGAAGAGAGAGACTAGTTTGGTGACCCAAGGAAGAAACGGTGCTAAGCGCGTGTACCTAGGTGAAAAGACAATTTTGAGTCTATAGCTAATTAAATGAAGCAAACTTAGCAACACCATTTCATTGGAAGAGGTCACTCCTTGGCAAATGCAATAAATACTAGTACTCCCTGTGTCCCATAATATAAGAACGTTTTTGGCACTACACTAGTGTCAAAAACATTCTTATTATGGGACGGAGGGAGTACGAAGAAAGAGATAGAGAGAAGTAAAAAAATACACTTATAGCCAACCTTATAGCCAAAACCTTGTTGTAGTATGAGTGACTAAGTGAGGACTATGTATGACATGCCAACATCAGATAGCCTAACGCACCGTGTTAAATCTCCAAGGGCGCGACCGCACGAGCGACGCGACGGTCGTGGTAGGCGTGACCACGATACGGGCTGCTGGCAGCCCTTGGATCTGAGATCAAACGGTCGCATGCTAAGTTGCTGAAAATTTGCAGAATAACCCTCCAGGATAGGATATTCACCCATATGTCTAGAATCACGCCATGCAACCGTTTGATCTCAGATCCAAGGGCTCTCGGAAGCCCGTATCATGGGAGAATGGAAAGCCTACTCATCCCCGCACGTCCTTCAATACTACGGCGGTTCGCTCTTAGTCGTCCCGTCCATTCACATTATGGCAGTTCCACTAATCCTCACCCTCCTCCCAAATCCATGGCGTCCCAAATCTCCCCGATCGGCGGTGAGTACAAGGTTAGAACCATCACCGACGATGAGTTCGACGTCATCTACACCCGTTCTTCCGCGACGGTGAAAGGATGCCTTTCTCGCTTCAGACGCATGTTCGAAGACTCAGATGATGAGTGCGTCGCTGGGCTAGATGTTGAGTACACCACAGTCCTGGGACGAGAGAAGGATCTAAAGGACGAAGAGAGGAAGAAGCCCGCCGTGATCCAGGTTTGCGTGCATGACTTATGCTTGGTCTACCACATATGCCATGCCGACGTTGAGTGCCAGGATTTTAAGGACTTCCTCGAGAGCAACCTAGTCAAATTCGTTACTGTAGACTTTGGTAACGACAAAGAAGTCCTGTGTCGGATAGGCCTCGTTGTAGGCAACACCTTCGACCTCCAGAAGAATTGGCTGGTGTCCTCTCGTCAGCCTTCAATGCTGACCCTGGCAGGAGCCATGGTTCATCCTTCGTACGGTAAACTGGAGAAACCTCCATACACGTTTCATCGTCATGCATGGCAGCGGAATGTACTAGATATAGACCACATCCACTACGCTGCAATGGATGGCTACCTTTGCTTAAATATCTACAAGGGTTGGATGAAGAGCAACAGCCATGTGTGCGTTTCAAGAAAAGAAGTATCGGCCAAGAGGAAGAGGGACAAGGATGAAGTCGAGGACGTGGATGAGGACTCCGAGTAAGGTGGCAGTGTCGTTGCGCATGGTGGTTCTAATGCAATGTCTACCGGAATAGTTGCAAAGTTTAATTTCAAGTGTGCTTAATATAATTTGAGGGGTGTGTTGTGCTGAGCCCCCAGCAGAACTATGTTATGTTTCTTCCTGTTACTTTAACTCTTCAGTATGTACATACTAGTATTTCTTACATTTCATCTTTTAGTTGGTATAGTACTACCACTCGTTTCTTCACATTATATACGTACAATATATATGGCCAACATCACATAGCCAGCAGTTTAGTTGTCAAAGAATTTCAGGGTGCTTAGTTTGTCAAAGAATTCCAGGGAGCTTAGTTTTATTTGAGGGGTGGGTTGTGCACTTGTGCTGGACACCATTATTGTGACAAGCCTTTTTAATAGTACTATATGCATAATTTGGTGACGAGCGCTCTCTATATGTACCACCTTTTTTTAATTTCAAGTTTTGCTCCATGGCGCAATCCATCGATACTACTACTGTACAAAAGTGGAGTATATACATTTTTTAAAAGGCTAGAGGGACTAGCTCGGTCGGTTTCACGAGAGGCGAGGGCCTTTGTGATTTGACAGCTCATTACTGCTGTCAAATCAAATAGTACTGCACCGCCCACTGCACGCCCGGCGCCTCCATTAAACCCCTCCTTTAAACCCGCATGCAAACCGAGAATCCTACTCCTGCCACACGTCCGTTCATGAGCGGGCCGGAATTAAACGCAACACCGGCCGAGCTCCTCCCGTCCACCCTCAGTTTAAACGAGGCCAGATGCCGGCCAAGCTCCTACCGTCCGCCCTCTATTTACACGAGGCCAGACAGACAGCGGGCAAGAATCACACACCTCCGCCGCTCCCCCATCTCATCCTTCACCATTTTCTCCACTCTTCCGATGGCTTCCGATGAGCCGTTCTCCGGCATATTACCCGGCTGGGTGGCCCGCCGAGCCCTCCGGATACGGGCGAGGCCGCTCGGTGCTTCACCAACCTTGCTTGGCCCGACGGAGCCAGTTGCCGCCCCAAGCAGGCGCGTGGTTCAGCAACTCGCCGCTCCAGTTCAGCTCGATGAGGAGTGGCGTGTTGCTCCACGCCGGCACAGCGGCTAGCACGCCGGTACGGGCCCTGTTGCTATCGCATCGTACCGTGCCACCAGTGTCTGCGGTGGCCGCGCCTCCCGTGTCTGTGGGCGCGCTTCCCGTGACTGCGGCAGCGCCATGCAGGCAGAGACAGAAGCTGGGTGCGTGGAGAGCGACGAGTCGGTGGCCAGCTTCTCCGTGTCCGCCGCCATCATCGAGGAGAAGTAGAAAACGGGAGGCCGCCGCCACTTGGGACCCATGAAGGCCACCGCCGAGGCGAGACCGTGGATTCAGGTGGTTTCTTTGCTGCTTCGTCTCTTCCGAGGACCTTCGTCGACCCCGCAAGTGTCTGACGGACATGAGGAAGAGAAAGGGATGCGTGGGCGGCCATTTAGAACTAAAATAAGTCTAGACACATCCATTTCTAGGACAAGTATTTCCGGACGGAGGGACTATTAATTATACAAGAGAGCCGGATTGGCACCTCTTAGTTCATGTAAATGTAATGAAATCCATCATGTTTATATGAAGATCCGGCTTTTTTATACGAAATCCTTCATGCTTATATGAAATCAGTCCGTGTTTGCACGAATTTCATCTGGTTGGTTAGAGTTGTAAAAATGTATGCCGCTGGCGTTTGATGTCGTCCTCCGCTTAAGGAAGCGGGAGGAAATTTGCCGGCTTCCGTTGGAGATGCTCTTTATGCTGGAAATAATAGAGTGACATCCAATCCATTTGAGTTAATTGCCTGTATGATTGTCCCTCTATAAAAAGTTAATTGCATGTACAGTGTACACGTGACTTGTAGGGTGGCTACAGCTTTGTACAGAAAGTTAAAAAGAAACAAGTCCATCCTTAATCTTGTATTCTAAGTACTCTGTGGGTTCCACTGTCAGTACAGTAGCGAAAGAAGTATATATTAAATAAGTCGAGTAATATATAATATAAAAATATAAAGTTAAAAGACAGAATTTGAACTCATGTCATCGTGTTGCGAGCATCCGGCGCTAACCAGCCCAGCACATTTTTGTTGTAGACCATGCTGGAGATATATCTCCATGTCTACTCTTATATATACTCCATTCGTTCCTAAATATTTGTCTTTTTCAGATTTCAAATGGACTACCACATACGGATGTGTATGTAGACATATTTTAGAGTGTAGATTCACTCATTTTGCTCCGTATGTCTTTTCAGGAAGGGGTCAGATTTGTCCTTGATTTATTTATGAGGTATCTAGATGACACTGCACCGCCAAGAAAAGAGGGTAACATCAAAATTATGGACTACTTTTTTGAGTATGTTGGTAAGGTCCGGTCATAGTCACTTGTTGAAATCTCCAAAAAGACAAATACTCGCTCCGTCCGGAAATACTTGTCATCAAAATGGATAAAAGGAAATGTATCTAGACGTATTTTAGTTTTAGATACATCTCCTTTTATCCATTTTGATGACAAGTATTTTCGGACGGAGGGAGTAGAAAACAGAGTTGGTGATGATTGTGTGCGTGCCATCCTGCAATATAGGCCGTCGGATTTATATCTAACGGATAGGAAAGAAACTATGGCAATTTTGCAAAAAATATACCCACACGTCTCTCCACGTTCGCAAATAAGGACTTCCCTCGTTCAACCTTTTCTCTCACAAGATAAACAACTCATACAAATGCATCTTGATGTTTCGTGCAACGCACGGGCAACTAGCTAATTTCTTTTAAAATAGTTGCTGCGATAGTTGGGTTGAAGTGATATATTTTATGTCTGCCCCGAATGATTTCAGATTCACTAGTAGTAACAAAGAAAAGGTTGCCTTGTTAATTAATAGAAAACATGGTGAAAACTATCACATGAGGCCAGTAAAAACAAGGCACACTGGGTTCAGCGTCATCGTCACTACAGCTGTGCGCGCGCGAGAGGTCTACATATCGAGGGGGCTACCGAGCGAGGCACCGAGACACAATGTTTGAGAGAGAAACCAATTGACAAATTATGATCAGATCGAGTTGTCACCCTTCTGCTGTCATTGTTGGGGGGGGGAGGGAGAGAAAGACGTATCGAGAGTGTGCGCGGTAGGCACAGAGGCACGACTAGCGAGTGTGTGTGTGTGTGTGTGTGTGTTTGAAAGAGGAGTAGATAGATTATTATCAAGATCGATGTGCCACCCTACTCCTTCGGTGCCGGGTAGTGTGTGTGTGTATGTTTGAGAGAGAAGCCAGTCGATAGATTAGTATCAAGATCGAGGTGTCACCCTACTCCTTCGGTGTTGGGAAGTGTGGGTGTGTGGGGGGGGGCAGTGACACTCACATATCTCTACTCTTATAAAAAACAGAGTTGGTGATGATGGTGTTCCTGCCATCCTGCAATATAGGCCATCCGATTTATATCCGACGGACAGGAAGAAAACTATGACAATTTTGCAAAAAGATATCCACACCCCTCTCTGCATTTGCAAATAAGGCATTCCCTCGTTCATCCTTTTCTCCCACAAGATAAACTTCTCATACAAATGCATCTTGATGTTCCGTGCAACGCATGGGCATCTTGCTAGTAGGGAGAAGGAATTTGTGTGACACATATCTAGCTATATTAAGGGATAGGTAGATAGCATATGTGTGAGAGACATTATTATACTTTGAGACATTAGTGCCTGTGGGTGGGCGGAATTAAAGGGGTGGGCGTGTTAGACATAGAGAGCGTGTGTGTTTCTGTGTGAGAGACTTGTAGGACGGGGTAGAAAGACGAATTTAACCCTGACGGAGGGAGAGAAATACATGAAGTGTGCGTGTGTGATTCCGATGCCCACAGGGAAATGAGATATGTATGCGTGTGAGAGAGATTGCACAATTCATTCATGTATCACTATCTAGCGATCGTGGACGTGCATCGCTTGAACATAAGTCAATATCTACTTCGTATCGTGGCCAAAGGTACAATATCGATTCAACGCTATAAAGATTGGACACTCACATATCACATTTTTTTCTATTTAAGTAAACCTTTTCAGTTGTGCATGCCAAAGTTACAGTGATGTTTCTTCAAACAACCAATGTAGCTATCATGTATATGCACCATTGTTACTCTTGCATTCAAATTCATTAGTCTTGGATGATTTAAGTTGCTATTTTGAAGTAATATATGTAATATTCATATATGAATTCAACGGGTACGCAATTTATGAAATGGAGGCTATGTAATCATATGAGGTAACACTTTTAAGTAGCTGACTACAATATCCATTTCTTTTTGTGCGCCTCTACACTAACACGTCAATGCATTTTGTTTAAAGTAAATAACCAATGGCACTAAATTACCTATTTACACGAGAAATACATAGGCTGAGCGCTTGATCCCTTTTTTTGTGAACGCGCCACTACACCCGTACGATTGGCCGCGCCCGTGTGAACGTCCAAGTTATCGGCACATCATCCCGAGTTATTGTATTTTTTTCTGGGGTGGACTTCACACCAGTTATTAAGTGCTGACGCGTGCCCTGTGTACACAGTCTAGCATGACCTTCCCGCTAGCACGGTCCAAAATTAGTTGAAACTGGATACGAACGATCCCGCGGGCGGCAAAATCTCCCGCCTCCTTCTAAAATTTCCGCCACCTTAGTCTTTAGCATGCGAAATCCCCCTTTTGTCCTTGGTGCACGGAGACCAACAGTTACAATACCGCCCTCATCTACATGATAGGTCGGGGCTGCTTTGGTAACTTCCGGTTCCCCCACTACACGGCACCCCCATTTCCTCCCCCCTCCCGCAAAAACGACTAACTCCACAGCATCAGAGCATCTTACATCACGCCGTCCGTACTTCATCGCCCTTTCTCCCCTCCCCTCTTGAAACCCTAGACTGCTCATCCACCAGCATACCATAGCCCATTCACTGCCAACGGCGTCCACCTCGCCGGATCTGCTACTGCGGCCGCATCTACCCCTCCCACATCCCCTAGAAACAAGTAGACTGCTCATCCACCACTGTACCACAGCCCATTCAGTGCCGGCCTTGTCCACGGCGCCGGATCTGCTTCGCCGGTACTCTCGTCAACCGCCGCGCATCTGCAGCGGCTCATTCGTACTCCCCACCGGAGACGCTTCGTCCACACCCTCCCAGAGCCACCCCACCGACGCCCCCGTCGACGGCCTCTGATCCTCTTCGCCGACACCTTCCTCAACCCTACCGGAGCCGCTTCGCCGACACCTTCCTCAACCCTACCGGAGCCTCTTCGCCGACACCATCGTCAACCCTACCGGAGTAGCTTCGCCTATACCATTCTCAAACCTACCGGGGCTGCTTTGCCAACTCACAAGTCCACGGCCTCAGATCCGCTTCCTCGCACCCTCATCCAACCTACCAGAGCAGCTTCTGACGCCCCGTCCACGGCCGCAGATCCGCATCATCGACACCACCCTTAACCCAACCACCGGAGCAGCTTCTGACGCCCCTTCCACGGCCGTAGATCCGCATCGTCGACACCATCCTTAACCCAACCACCGGAGCAGCTTCTGATGCCCCGTCCACGGCCGCATATCCACATCGTCGACACCATCCTTAACCCAACCACCGGAGCAGCTTCTGACGCCCCGTCCACGGCCGCAGATCCGCGTCATCGACACCATCCTTAACCCAACCACCGGAGCAGCTTCACCTACGCCCTCGTCCACGGCCACAGATCCGCTGCGCCCACACCGTAGTTCACCCTACCGGACCCGCTCCACAAACACCCTACTCGACGGTTCTAGATCTCCTTACCAGACCCCGACACGCAGCGCAGCGTCATCACCCTCGACGTTTCTAACCTGATTCCCACCGTCTGGAGAGATGCCAAGCACCCGCCACGGCCTAGGTACTTGTCACCTTTAAACCCATCCAGCATCACCTGCCCGATGTACTTCAAATATACTAACCGGTCGCTGTTACCTGTTATGCAGCTGGCAAAAACTACAAGGACGATGTTTCTTCTGGATCTAACAGCGAGGCATTGCTATGATCTTGTAAGCGCGTCTCTCTCTCTTGTATTGTTCTGTGCCTGCCAGCGTGCTTTGCTAGGATTTTTGACCAGTAATCCCTTTGTGCAGACAATGATTTCTACTACTGGCTGCTAAATTAGATATGTAGATGTCATACATGATACTACCTCGTACCTCCGTTCCTAAATATAAGTCTTTCTAGAGATTCCACTATAGGCTACATACGGAGCAAAATGAGTGAATCTACACTCGAAAATGCATCTATATACATCTGTATGTGGTCCATACTGGAATCTCTACAAAGACATATATTTAGGAACAGGGGCAGTACATTACACAAAATCGTAGGTGGCATGTAGGAATTCCAGTGCACTACATTAGGCTCCCTTAGAGTGCCTACTAGTCCAGCATACAGAGTCATGGCTAGTTTATGGTACGCACACAATCGGGTGGTTTAAATATGCGCAAGGGATATGCAATGTAGTATCATGTAGAGATGTCTGAAATTAGCCGTGTCAACTTGCAGATAGGGTTACACAATGAAAAAGTACAAGATGGATGTGGCAATTTCATGGAACATCGCAAAAAAAGGAGAGGCAGTGGTGAGCCTATACAGTGTGCTATGGTACGTCACTCCTCCATTGCTATCATCGTGACATGTTATTTGTATGCCAGTTCTATTAGCCAAGTTTCTTAGGGACAGCTATTACGAGTTATCCTAAGAAAATAAGCACCTGTGAATATAAGCTCCATGTAATAAGCCAACCAGTTCTTTTCATTGCGTTTTCAGCTTATCTTTGGTATGATCAGTGGAAAGTCTAGATTGCATTATATTTTTTCATTTTGCTGCCCATATGGAAATTAATTTGACTTGCAAACATCACAAATTGAACCAAGTGCAGTAATTAATATGATAGGAAAATAGACCATCACTATTTCCTCAAAATGCAAATACAAAGATACCATCTACTTGGCACAATCTACTTTGGTCAATGTTTTCCATAGAGATCCCATTGCCTAATTTAAACGACGAACGCATGACCCATATTTAAATGAAGAACAATTATTTATTGAAATTCGATGGTCCAAGTGGCTGGTTATTATCGTATAGCGGCACCACCTGAAAGCATCATATAGCAGCAGCAGCAGCTCATAGCAACTCATCATACAGCAGCAGCAGTCTGCAATTCATCATATACCAGCAGCAGCTCATAGCAATTCATCATATAGCAGCAGCAGGAGCAGCTCATAGCAATTCATCATATAGCAGCAGCAGGAGGAGCTCATAGGAATTCATCATATAGCAACAGCAGGAGCAGCTTGTAGCAACTCATCATATAGCAGCTGCAGCAGCTCATAGCAATTCATCAAATAGCAGCAGCAGCTCATAGCAACTCATCATACAGCAGCATCTCATAGCAATTCATCATATAGCAACAGCAGGAGCAGCTCATAGCAATGCATCATATAGCAGCAGTAGAAGCAGCTCATAGCAATTCATCGTATAGTGGATCAGAATGAAAATTTGGCAAAAAATCAGAGGAGATCCTCACCTTGTTGGATGAGCTCATCCTTCAACAACACCTCAAGGCCATGGCCTGGGAGGAGGGGAGGGGGAATAAGGTGCCTTCTGCCGCAGTGTGGCATCGGCTGTAGTTGTGCAGCACCCGCCGTAGTAGTGCGTTGGACGAACCATAGTGGAGCAGCTGCTGGAGACCATGAGAATGAGGGGCGGCGCCAGAGGGAGGAGCAGCCAGGGAGATTTGCCCCTACCTGCCAGCCATGTAGCCTAGCTGGACATAGCATCGTCGAGGACCAGGCCAGATGGGACCAGTGGCGATGGCTCGCTGGAGGAACCCTAGTGCTGCAGGCAGGGGATCGAGGTAGAGGGAAAGGGGAGAGGAGATGCAAGCGGGCAGGGCAATGAATGCTTGCGTGTTTGGTTTTACTTGAGGGTCAGGTGTGACATGGGCGTCAGCAGTTGCATTTTGAGTGTAATATAGGCAGACAACAGAGTCATTTCACTATTCCCCTTCCCTTCAATTTTTAGTGAGGTTCTACCCGAAACACCCCCCTCCAAAGCGAAATTAGTTAAGCCCAAGCCCATAACTCAAAAATGACTTCTTTACATCTTTTATGGATTATTTTGACAATATGCCCTGAAAAGGCAGAATCGAACTGGCCCTTAACCTGCAATTCAATTGTGCGTGCAATGATGAATCACTCCTGCCTGCTATCTGTACATTTAGGCATCATCATACATGGCATAACCTAATACATGTGCATTCCATTGTAGAATCTGGAATATGCAATGTTTATGTTAGTTCATACATTGCACATGATGTTTAAATGCCCCTTAAATCTGGTCAGTCAAGTGATGGTCTTTAAGCCTCCTTCTTTGCTTCTTTTCTTGATATGTAAGATTTGCTCACACATCTGTTCAATTGCTTGTTTGCATCAGCCAGCCATACTAGGACTGTTTGCTTTGATTACTTGCTGTTCTTGACCTAACACTCTAACAGAGCTTGTCAACGATTTAAACACTAAGGGCTGCTGTAGTGGGGCCTTGTCTAACTCATAGGTGACATAAAGGTTTGGCTGTAAACTACAGTAGGCTCTCCAAGAGTACCTGGAGATCCAGTTCGAAGGTATGTGTCACGACCGGATTTTGGGATATAAATTCCCAGGAAAACGGCCTGTGTGCTCACCAGCCCCAGGATTGCTGTTAGCTGATGAGGCACCAACTTGATACAAGAATTCCAAGCGAGTACAAAAATATGTAGTACAAGACCATTTAGGCCTAGGAGTACAACATTTGGTTTGCTAGTGGTTGATGGCGGAAGCGGTCTGTGGTTCATCTGCGTCTATGGGACTCCATTTCCCACAAGAATAGCTGACCAGGATAACTCCTATCTTCGCGAGGCTGCAAATGTCAACACGTAGGTTCCGAGGTTGTCACCACGGTGCTCATCTCCAAGCGAGGAATCTGGCCAAGACAATAGCCAGGGACAAGCCAGTGAGTACGTTTGAATGTACTCGCAAACATTAAGAAGACGGGTATAATATATATCAAACATGCTCCAGATTATTATGTGATCACACGTCTGTCACGAAATATACGAAAGACCAAGATGCACACATGTGGGTAAAATCCACAAACATAAAGTACTGGGTGCCAAGCGAGTGTCTGAATGACTCCTCGAGCGAAAAAAAAGCAGAATGGTAATACTGGTGCCAAACGAGTGTCTGAAAGACTCCTCGAGCGGAACAATGCAGAATAGTAATACTGGTGCCAAACGAGTGTCTGAAAGACTCCTCGAGCGGAAAATGCAGAATAGTAATATCGGTGCCAAACGAGTGTCTGAAAGACTCCTCGAGTGGGAAATGCAGAAATAATAATGCCGCAGTCGGGCGTCGGGGCGACACCACGTAAAGGGCTTATAAAAGATAAATGAACAACAAGCATGCCACAGTCGGGCGTCTGAGCGATGCCACAGAAAGGGCTTATAAGAGAATAATCATAGTGAATATCCAGGAGGTAGAACCGTCCCAGGGATACTCAATAATATACGCAATGTAAATGGTTAGTCCAAAATAATAAAGATCATAATCCATATGCCAAATCTTAAACAAAATTTAGTACAGTCGTTTCTCCATCCGAAAACCGATAATTTAGTCAAGCCGTATCTCCATCCGAATACCGTTGCTATGATCCAGTTAACCGTGTCTCCATCCGAATACCGTTACAGAGTTCTAGTTAAATCGTTCTCCATCCGAATACCGTTACCGAGATTGAACCCAGACTGTGGTCCTTACTCAAGAACATGACTATCCAACAGGATATATCCTCTGCAGAGGGAGTACCATTCTCCACGAGTAACGGGTTTACTTAGTCCCTCTGGAATAATTCCGTCTACGGTCTTTTAATTTAAAACACACCTGACCTGCACACACCAGCTTAACTCACCAGTGTCTGGAATCACCCACGACACCTGCCAAGCAAAACTCTAAGTGGGGAGGCTACAACCTCGACGTAGCATGGGATCACAAAATTTATACCGCGCGCAAACTGGGGGAGCTACCCCCTTCGGCTACAACCGAAACACCCATGCCCCCGGACCGGATGACTGGCTTTAATCCATGGCCATGGGACCCTCATCACGGCCTCTCTGTACGGTGTGTGCTTTGGAAAGGGGTTGACAACCTACTGAACCATACCCTGTCCCCTGCAGGGACAAGTGGTGGTACCAACAAAAGGAAGCTATTGATCAAGACTCGGTCTACAACCGACTCAGGTGGTCCAAGTATCCACCAACAACATTACCACTAGTGAAATAAATCACCACTCCTCGAGCCTCACCAAGCCGTACCGGGCATACTCGTCTCGACGAGGGACTAGGGACAAGCTCCTGTCTACCCAAGACCACGACTTTCTCGGCTTCCTACCGGTGTGCAAGAGAAGCTCACGAGGATGACCCAAATCATTAGTGTATCCATTGCTGACCACAAAACAACTCCAAAGTGCACTCATGCACGAGACCATATCGATACATAAAGCTATCACATACTCCAAGTCCAAAGGTGTTGTGATTGTATCAAAACACCACAACAAAAATATTATGCCAGAGTTCAGAAATGCTTGCCTTCAAGAGTATGCAAAGGATGCACTTATTGGAAGCTTTCCTTTTCCTCCAAAAATCCTATTTTGAAAAATACACAAATAACAAATATTTCAAACACAGTACCAAAACCTGTCTCAAATATTTTTGAAATAAATCTTAAAATAAACTAGATGAAATTTGAGAGAGGTAGGAAAAAGAATCAACTCATTTGGAGTTTTATTTTAAAAGTTATAGCCAGTCAAAGTTTGGTCAAACTCTGTTTTTAAATAAAACCAGAAAAAGAAAACGATTCAGAAGAAAAATGCGCTTTCGCAGTAGAGGAGACGCACTCGGGAGTTTGCGCCTTCACTTAAACAGAGAGAGGGCGGCTGCGCGGGTCACTAACAGTGGGTCCAGAGGGGCCCACTGGTCAGGTTTGACCGTTTCTTCCCTCCTTCTCCTCTCTTCTGCCCGACGGGAGCGGGGCTCCGGCGATCGCCGTCGACGAGCGGCAGCGCCTCACGGGCATCCAAGGGCGGGGATGGAACGGCTAGACCGAGGCGGTCCTCTAGGTGGTGGTTGGGTCGACGGAGGTGGCAGGAATCGCCGGCGGCGAGCTCCGCGGCGGAGGAAAGCTACGGTGGTGAAGTGACATTTGGGTTCCGGTGATCCTTGGCCGAAGCTGAGGTGCTAGGCAGCTCCGCACGACTACGGGGAAGTTCTTGGTGGCGCTGGTTGGGCGAAAGAGCGGCTGGTTGCGACGAATCGCACCGGGGCTTGGCGGCGGCCGAGCTGGCCGGAGTTGAGGAAGATGGCCACTACGGGTCGATCTACTGCGTGGGAAGCTCTACGGGGAGTGCCTGATGTCGCCTGAAGCCTTGAACGAGCTCGGGGTTCCCTTTTTATAACGTGACCAGGCTGGCTCCGCGGCGGCAGAAGATAAGATCGCCGGCGACCCCTTTGCTGTAGTTGCAGGGTATCGTGGCGGCGACGAACGCGTGCCGACGAGCGGGAGGATAAGAACGGCCTGTGCTCTGGGGCAGCTGGCGTGCACTGGTGGTTTGGGCGGCGACGCCCGCGGCGGAATCCGCTGCCGACGCCGGCGTGCTGCCAAGGCGGCGCTGCAGAGTGCCAGGGGGAGCTTGGAGGGTACTGGAGAGAGGGCGAGTGCCTGGCGGGGTTCGGCAGGCGAGCAGGGGTCAGAGACGGGACGCGACGAGGGCGGCAGTGCGGCGTGTCGGCAAAGTGCGCGCGCGTGCAAAACGTGCGCTCTGGGCGCGCCCAGAGCACGCACGGCACCTGCTCGACGAAATGCCAGCGCGCTCTAGAGCTCGAGGGTGGAGCTGGCACTGCACAGGATGGAGGTAGGGGTAACAAGGCACTCAGTGGACAAGGTGGGTAGGTTAGGGGTTCAAGTCCACAATGCAAACGAGAGAGCTTGCCAAAAATGACTGTGCACACCAGGTGTTCGACAGAATGCCATATGCACTTAGGCAACTCTTGGAGTGGCCAAAATCTCCAGATCAGTGTCTCTTTAGATGCAGGAGATGGTGGTAAGGTTAGTTTGGCAAAAACAGAAAGTTGATAGTGCAAGCTTTGCAAAACTCCAGTTTTGGGCAGAAAGAAAAAGGGTTTAGAACATGCATTTCAAAGCCTCCAATGAGCCCAATCTCCTGGACTTAAGAGTTTGGTAGGGAGGGCTACAAGTAGGAAAAAGCTCAGGGTTACTAGAGCAAGGAAAAATAAGGTTGCAGTACAAATCACCAATTTGGACCAGAATGCAAAAGAGGCTGATCCACTCATATTTTCCAAGGAACATCACTGGGTTTTTGCTTGAAGATGAATGGTATGCATCCACTGACATCTCCAAACACTTGGAAGAATTTTTAGAAGAATATTTAAATGGGTTGCAGTGCAAAAGTGCGTACTGGACCAGATTGGAAAAGTTGGCGAAGAGCTCAAAATCTCCAATGGCCAAAAGGTATTTTTGCATAAAAGTGATGTGGAACCATCACATGACATCCCCAAATTTTGGTGGAAAATTTGAATGCATTTGCCAAAGGTTTGTAGTGCAAATAGGCTCCAAATGCAAAAGAAATCATTTTATAAGAACAAAGTTTTGAGAAAGTAAATCTTGCAACATTTGAATCCACTGATAAATAATTGTTTTATTATAGAGAGAAATCAAGTCCAACAATACCTTTGAAGGTTTTTCCCACAAGAGGTATAAATCCAAAATCACAAAAGGTAAAACTTGACAATTGGAAAAGTTTTATTTCCTGGCAACATTTTAATAAAAAAAAACAAGGCCAAAATTTTGGGGGTGTCACAGTATGCCTAGTGTTTACATAGTGCAGACATGGTAAATGCTCATTTCATTGTGTGCAAGTGCAAGAGATGCGGCATGTTTCATCATGTGGTGTTGTTTTGTTATAATCTCATCCTTTTGTGTTCACAGACTGGAAAGTATGCATATTTATCTTCCAAGAAGACGAGTAACTAGTTTGTGTCACCTTACAGAGGGGGTGCAATGAAGATAAGATTGAGGATTTCCAAGTACAAGATGTTAGGAAGGAGCCTTGCAAGAGAAGTAGGAGCTGCGCTGAGCCTATTCAACCTCCTAAGGTAAGTCACTGTATGCAACTCAACAGTTCAATTCCTTGTTTGTTTCAGGCATAGTTAATTTTCTCTTTTCAATTGCTTTATTTGTCCTCAGTTAATGAGATGCCCAAATAATCATGCTTGATGTTCGGTACTTGTATCACTATTAGTTGACATAATTAAAGGCCTTACCATTTAATTACTCTGCCGAAGTGTGCCTGAAGCTTTGAAGTCTATTAACCAACTATTATTGCATGAGGCTCACAATCTAGTTTATACTACACTAATGATTGCATAGTTTTGCCTGCTGTAGTATGTTTGTATGAAACCCTCTGCTGTTCATTATGCTCCCTAAGACATTAATTGAGGCACAGAATGGCCAACTGCTTGCTTACTTATACGCAACGTGTTATCTAAATTTGTAACTTGTCTGTTTTTTCGATTGGGCCCCAACATCATGCTCCTCTGGTGAGCTAAGAGGGATTTTTGTATGCAGGCTGCACAGACTATCTTTTTTATAATTTTTAAAATATCACCTGCTTATGCTTCATGACGTGTAACATTTTTTTTGAAAGTGACGTGTAACATTATTGTTAGTCCTATTTTGCCATGTAGTACAAAATAGTGTCTTGTTCGCTTCACTGTTGTAACTATATTTTTGCCCTAGTCATGTGTACTTACAGAAACATTTCAGGATGAAGTGACATCAACACAAAGATCTGCGAGCAGTTCGGCATGGCCGTTACCGAATGATTATGGATTGGAATTGGAATGTGCTGATGTTCTCGAGCATCAACTAGAGGTGGCAAGACAACGTGTACATGATTGTCAAGGTATAATCAACAAGTTGAGACTGGACATGCAGGTATTAGATGCAGGAGTCAAAAAATGAAACAAGACACTGAGGTAACCATGAAGGAATTGGAGATTTTGCAGACTGAAATTTGTGCTATCTGAATCCGGCCAATCCTATTTTCTGAAGAGATTATAGTTCAAATGGAGTTAAGTTGATGCGCGTCCATGATGTATGAGTTGTATTTGCCCAGTGTATGTAATTTGATGTTTGTGTATGCTTTATTATTACCTGTGCCGAACCATAATGCCCAGTGGGTATAATCGGCTGTAATTTCTTTATTGTATAGTGTAGGATTATTCTACCTTTCTATGCCTTGATCTCTTTGTTGTATAGTGTATGCTTTTTAGAGGTGATAGTATTGAGTAGGATAATTCTTTGAATATGCTATATCGTTCAAACGGGGGCCAACTCGCCCGAACATGGTCCTTCACGGGCCGTCGGATCCATGGGCCTTCTACATCTCGTAGGATCCATGGGCCTTCTACGTCTCGTAGGATCCATGGGCCTTCTACGTCTCGTAGGATCCATGGTCCTTGTACGTCTCGTAGGATCCATGGGCCTTCTACGTCTCGTAGGATCCATGGGTCTTCTACGTCTCGTAGGATCCATGTGCCCCCGACTCATTTATGGGTCTTGTACGGGCCTTTAATGGGCCGTAGACGGGCCTTTAATGGAAATCGTACGTTTTATGGGCTGACCATAACGGGCCGTTAATAGGCCGTATTTGGTGATGCTATGAAAATGGCCCAACAGACTAACGGTCCACAAACGGGCCGACTGTAACGACGGGCTGAATTTGCCCACAAGCAGAAAATGACAGTAACGGGCCGTAAGTAACCGAATGCTGCAAATGAGCCCAAGAATAAATGGGCCCTCAGAAGGCCGAAAGTTAACTTGGGCTGGAAACGGCCCAACGGAATAACGGGCCGTTAATGGGTATAAAGTGATACACTGTTCATTACGGGCCAGTTTCACCACGGGCCGTTAATGGGTGTAAAGTAATACACTGTTCATTACGGGCCAGTTTCGGCACGGGCCGCTAATGGGCCAAGAGTTACAAAGGGCCTCATATGGGCCGAAAGACGTCATGGGCTATACATGGGCCAGAAGTGAAAACGGGCTGGAATCATATTGGATGGCCCAGATGACGCTACTGGGCCTAATTCGGATAGGGCGTAACGGGCCTTGGGTTAGCGGGCTATAAATGGGCTATATGCGAATAGGCCGTTAACAGGCTTTCCATGGGCCGGCCCACCAGCTTTTGACCAAGTCAAACTGGCCGGCCTTTTCACAGGAATGGGCCACTGTTGGGCCATGCCACGTGTCGACGTATCATAGGCGCCTTCTGTCCAGTGAGTGGATGACATCTGTCCCAACGATGAGCCGACACGTGTTTCCTCTACCCAATGATGATTTTACACGTGCAAAATCCCCATTGGTCGGGGCTGTTAACGGGTTATCGGATCCAAAACCCGACCCGATAGCTTAACGGCGTTCCGTTACGGTGGATGCCACGTGTCGGTCACCCTTGACTAAAGCACTTCTGTGACGCGCGATTTATCGTCATCGAAGTGCACACTTCCGTGATGATAATTTTGGTAATGTCATGGAACACTTCTACGACAGCATAGGTATGACTATCTTGATTCTGTCATAAATTTGTCATGGATGTACATGCATGACAAAAAACGCGACCTACTGTGACAAACACGTATCATCACGGAAGTGTATTTTTTTTGTAGTGTGAGAAGCGACCAACCAAGAAATGAATAATCGCATAAGCAAGCATTAAGCATAATTAACACCAAATAATGCACCACAAGTAGGATATAATTTTCAGTGCATGATTTTTGACTTTTGCGCATGCATAGGGAATCACAAACCTTAAAACCAATATTCTTACTAGAGCACAATTACTCATCAACATAACTCACATATCACATCATCATATCTCAAAACTATTACTAAGAATCAAGTTTATTTTGTCCAATGTTCTTCATGACATTTATTTTCTTTCTTTATCCTTCTTGGATATCTATCACTTTGGGACTAATTTTCATGTGTTGCTTTTCATAAGCTCAAACAAATATAAGTGAACATCATGAGCATAATTTGCTTTCTCTAAAATAATTTAAGTGAAGCAAGATAGAATTTCTTCAAAATTTTACTAACTCTCAAATAAATCTAAGTGAAGCAAGAGAGCATTTCTTCAAAAATAATCAAGCACCGTGCTCAAAAAGATATAAGTGAAGCACTAGAGCAAGTCCTAGCTCATAAAAGATTTTAGGGAAGCACAGAGAGCAATTCTAACAAGTCATCAAATAATTTTGGCTCTCTCAAATAGGTGAGTCCAGCAAGGATTGGTGACTTAAAATAAAAAATAAAACAAGCAAAGACTTATATCATACAAGACGCTCCAAGCAAAACACATATCATGTGACGAATAAAAATATAGCCTCGAGTAAAATACCGATAGTTGTTGGAAGAAAGCGGGGATGCCACTCGGGGCCATCCCCAAGCTTAGTTGGTTGCTCATTTTTGGATAATAGCTTGGGATGCCGGGGCATCCCCAAGCTTAGGCTCTTACATCCTTCCTTCATCCATCGTTAGATAACCCAAAACTTGAAAACTTCAGTCACACAAAACTCAACAAAACCTTCGTGAGATCCATTAGTGTAAGAAAAATAAACCACTACTATAAGTGCTGTATCAAACCAATTCTTATTTTGTTTTTGTATTATATCTAATGTATTCCAACTTTTGTATGGCAAAAACTCATCAAAGAAAACCATAGAGCCATCAAAATAAGCACACAACACAAAGAAAACAGAATATATGAAAACAGAACAGGCTGTAGAAATCTGATTTGTTCGAATACTTCCGGAACTCCAAAAATTCTTAAAAACTACGAAAGCCTGGATAATTTGTATATTGATCTTCTGCAAAAATATTGGCATTTTATCACGTTGTGGTTATTTTCAAAAATTATTTTTGTGAGCACAAAGTTTCTGTCTTTTTCAGCAAGATCAAACAACTATCACCCAAGAAAATCCTATCGGTTCTACTTGGCAAAAACACTAATTAAAACACAAAAAACACAATCATAATAGTAGCATAATTGTGTAAACACACAAGAACAGAAAGCAAAAAGCAAAAATAAATTTTATTCATTGGGTTGCCTCCCAACAAGCGCTATAGTTTTACGCCCTTAGCTAGGCATAAGGCAAGGATCTAAGTTTTGTCATCCTTGCCCTTCTTAGTTTTCTCAGAGGTATTTTCATCATGGGGTTTTGTAAACACAACTTAAAACATATTATCCATGGAAACCTTAGCAATCCTTAGTTGATTTCCCGCAACAATCCAAGAGTAGTGTTGATTAACATTATTAAAAACTTGTTGGATTATGTCTAGAACGGGGACTTCCTTTTTAAGATTTTCATCAAAGATCTTATTATCCCCAAGAAAATGCCTTAGTGCATAGTCACTATTGTAAAGAATTTCATCTACCACAGGTTTTTCACGATTCATACCATAAAAGTCAAAGATTTCTCTAGCTTCCCGAACTATGTAGTCAAACTCATTCATAAGAACGAGAGTGTCCAACGTTGTCAATCCCTTCCGGGTTACGGCGCCTCAAGATAGGCAAACCGGCGTGAGATAAATTTGTAGTAGACTGAAAGATAGATCGCAATTAAAATAAATAGGAATAAAATGCAGCAAGGTATTTTTGTATTTTTGGTTTAATAGATCTGAATAAAAATGCAAAGGAAAAGTATATCGCAAGCAAATATATGAGGAAGAAGACCCGGGGGCCGTAGATTTCACTAGTGGCTTCTCTCGAGAAAAATAGCAAACAGTGGGTTAACAAATTACTATTGAGCAATTGATAGAACCTCAAATAATTATGACGATATCCAGGCAATGATCATTACATAGGCATCACTTCCAAGATTAGTAGACCGACTCCTACCTGCAGCTACTACTATTACTCCACACATCGACCGCTATCCAGCATGCATCTAGTGTATTAAGTTCATGGGAAAATGGAGTAATGCAATAAGAACGATGACATGATGTAGACAAGATCCGTTTATCTATTGCGTTAGATATAGATCCGATCTTTTTATCCTTAGTAGCAACGATACATACGTGTCGGTTCCCTTTCTGTCACTGGGATCAAGCACCGTAAGATCGAACCCACTACCGGGCACCTCTTCCCATTGCAAGATAAATAGATCAAGTTGGCCAAACAAAACCCAAATATCAGAGAAGAAATATGAGGCTATAAGAGATCATGCATATAAGAGTTCAAAGAAACTCAAATAACTTTCATGGATATAAAAAGATATGACTGATCATAAACTCAAAGTTCATCAGATCCCAACAAACACACCGCAAAAGAGTTACATCATATGGATCTCCAAGAGACCATTGTATTGAGAATTCAGCGAGAGAGAGAGAGAGAGAGAGAAAGCCATCTAGCTACTAACTACGGACCCGAAGGTCTACAAAGAACTACTCACGCATCACCGGAGAGGCACCAATGGGGGTGGTGAACCCCATCCGAGATGGTGTCTAGATTGGATCTGGTGGTTCTGGACTCTGCGGCGGCTGGATGAATATTTCATCGACGCTTCTAGGGTTCTGGTATTTTGGGGTATTTATAGAGCAAAGATGCGGTCCAGGGGGCACCCGAGGTGGGCACAACCCACCAGGGCGCGCCTGGGCCTCCTGGCGCGCCCTGGTGGGTTGTCCCCTCCTCGGGACTCCCCCAGGTGCAACCAGGGCCCAACATCTTCCATATGGCCCATAAAAATCATCCTGTAGTTTCGTGGCATTTGGACTCCGCCTGGTATTGATTTTCTGTGATGTAAAAAACATGGGAAAAATAGCAACCCGCACTTGGCACTATGTCAATAGGTTAGTACGAAAAAATGATATAAAATGACTATAAAATGATTATAAAACATCCAAGATTGATAATAAAACAGCATGGAACCATCAAAAATTATAGATACGTTGGAGACGTATCATGGTGGTATATGGTAGCGGTGGTATGATATGGCAGCGGTGGTGGGATATGGCAGCGGTGGTGGTATATGGTAGCGGTGGTGGGATATGGCAGCGGTGGTGGTATATGGCAGCAACAATGAAGATGGTGCGGCGGTGGCGTGACAAGCTGTGACAGAACTCGAAACTCTAAAGGACTAGACGCTAAGACCAGCAACTAGACACGATGATGCAACCGCAAATTCAACAAAGCAAAACCCTAAAAAAATTATGCAAAGGCTTAGATTGGTTCGGATATGATGAACTAACCCTAATTTTTTGTGGCTTTTTCATGGACTGTAGGTATGAAGAATAGACTCGATCTAAACTGTAAAATCTCACCGAGCAACCTGGAAATCTGATACCACTTGGTAGAGGCGAGGGTGTCCCGATGTTTCGATGAGATAGCTATCGTTTTCTGTGGGAGTCGACCTTCACGATCCGACTACGAACGTGCGAGACGTCGCACCTTAGCAATCGCTAAACCAACTTCCGAGGGGTTATTAACCACGCCGTAGCACGATCAACCTGACCACGAGGGTCTATTTCCTGCAAGCAAATGAAGAACAAGCAAGAAACTAAGATTGCAATCTAGATATTGCGAATATAAGATGAAAGCTTTATTGATCAAGGTGGGGTTCTGTGATGTCTTTTTCTGGTCGTTGAACACAAACGAAGTACGCGAAGTTGCAGCTATGGCGAACTTACAATCTAAACAAAACCCAAAGTCTAAACGACGCCCTAAGGGCTGTATATATGGAGGAAGAGGGGGGAATTTCGTGGCCCTTGGAGGACGGGTCCGAAACCAACCCTAACTCTTGTTTCCCCACACATACAAACTCTAAAAACAGCCTATACTTAAGTATTTCAAAATTACATGGGCCTGGCCCAATAATAAGGTGGCGCAGCACCTAGAATAGCCTCTGGACGAAATTTATGAAGTGGCATCTTGTATATTTCATCCAAGGCTTCATGCACTCCTTATGGTGGCTTCAAAGTCCTGAATTCATCACTTGTAACTCCGTTCTTGTTCCCCTTGCGCATGCCATCATCTCCATCCTTGGTCTTGCTCCAGTGTTCATCCCTCTTATCCATGCCAAGCCCTTCATTTGTAAGCAAAATAAATGTATCCAATTTAGGCAGCATCATATTCTCATGAACATTAGAATCATTACCAAGAAACGAAAGTACCTGATAATTTAATTGGCGTGCGCGAGCTCTAGTAATTGGTCAAGTATATGTAGCAGTAGGGGTTGTGGGTGTAACAATGGTATTGATGTCCTCATCAACGTAGCATGCAATTTCAAAAAAATTCCTACGCTCACGCAAGATCTATCTAGGAGATGCATAGCAACGAGACATGAAGAGTGTGTCCACGTACCCTCATAGACCGAAAGAGGAAGCGTTATGTTATCGCGGTTGATGTAGTCGAACGTCTTCATGATCCAACCGAGCCAAGTACAGAACGTACGTCACCTCCATGTTCAGCACACGTTCAGCTCGATGATGTCCCTCGATCTCTTGATCCAGTAGATGGTCGAGGGAGAGTTCCGTCAGCACAATGGCGTGGCGACGGTGATGGTGATGTGATCCGCGCAGGGCTTCGCCTATGCACTATGACGCTATGACCGGAGGAGTAAACTATGGAGGGGGGCACCGCACACGGCTAAGAAGCAACTGTTGTGCCTTTGGGGTGCCCCCCCGCCCCTGTATATAAAGGGGGGAGGAGGAGGCCGGCGGCCTAGGAGGGGCGTGCGAAGGGGGGAGTCCTACTTGGACTCCGAGTCTAGGTAGCATTCGCCCCCCCACCTTTTCCTTCCAACGGAGGGGGAAAGAGGGAAGGAGAAGAGGGGAAGAGGGAAAGGGGAGCCGCGCCCCCCACTACAAAAAAAGACAAATTCGTGACATTTTGGGCCGAACGAAATTTTTTCCTGTCATACTTATGACACTTCTATGACAATAATTGTGACAACACCCGGTATCATCATAGATGTGGTGGGCTCCTACTTCTATGACAAAAAATCATGACAGAAAATGGGCTTTTCGTCCTGGGTGGGCCGGAGACACAGCTGCATGACATTCTTTGGGCCGTCCATGACGGGAAAAACCGTGGTAGAAGCGAGGGCGAGGAAAATATCAGAGAGTTCCCGGTTACGGTGGGTGGTCGGGGGCCGAGCGATGCGCGTTTCTCTCATACACGTACGCGCGTGTGTGCGAGGTGTTGCGCTCTAACTGAACCCGAGCGAGGCGTTCGCCTACTGAACCCGAGCGATTGCACTGCAAGCTACGCGTTACTGAACCCGAGCGATCGATCGATGGCTTTTAACTGAACCCGATCGAGCGATTCCTTCGCTATTGCTGCTAACTGAAGCCGATCGATGCTGCCTCTGGATGAACAGTGAGTGTTGCTGGGGGGGTTTGGATGAACAGTTCCCGGTGGGGGTGGATGAACAGGACCCCTGGTGTTGCCTCTGGATGAACAGGACCTCGATCGATCGAGCCGGTTGGGGCTGGATGAACAGGACCCCGTGGAGGGCTGGATGAACAGGACCACCCCCGTGGAGGGCTGGATGAAAAGTAGACGGTGGAGGGCTGGATGAACAGTAGCCCGTGGAGGGGTTGTTGAACAGGAGCCCGTGGAGAGGGCTGGTTGAATAGTAGCCGGTGGAGTAGCGCGCGGTGGAGGCTGGATGAACAGGAGCCCGTGGATGAACTGTCACAGGTGGAGGCTTGAGGAGGTCGACGGTGGATGAACAGTAGCCCATGGAGGCTGGAGGGGTCGACGGTGGAGATGAACAGTATCCCGTGGACTCCCGTTTTGCGGTACGCCACACCCCTCCCGATGAACAGGACCCCCGTTTCGACCGTAGCGCTCCAACACAAGTCTGTTTCCTCCGTTTGCGGTACGCCACACCCCTCCCGATCAACAGGACCCCCGTTTCGACCGTAGGAGGTCCGTTTCCTCTGTTTTGCGGCACGCCAGACCCCTCCCGATGAATAGGATCCTGTTTCGACCGTGGCCGGTCGAACACAAGGCCGTTTCCTCCGTTCTATGGTACGCCAGGCCTCGTTTCCATCGGCTGTTCTGTCCAAGCCCTCCCGATGAACACGACGACGCATTCCGTTCCGACCCAGCCTGTTGGCTCCCCATGAACACGATGACGACGCTATTTCTCTGTTTCGACCCAGCCATGTACACGAGCCCTGGCCGTACGTATGCGCGAGTAGCCGTTCGAGACCCCACCCATATGTACATACGTGGCCGTATTTTCTTTCTTGCACACTGGCCGTTGTACGTACGTGTACATGCTACATGCGCGCCTCTACTACGACATGTGCGCGCTCTACATCGACCAGTATGTATGTACACGTTCGCGACCAGAATGACAATGCTACGTACTCTTCGACCAGGTGGGTCCCGACTGTCAGACACTTCCTTGCGTGCGAAGATATAGCTGGTGGGTCCCAGCAGTCAGGGGGCGAATCGTTTTTTGCCCGAACGCACTTCCTTGCGTGTGAAGATGTAGCTGGTGGGTCCCAGCAGTCAGGGGGGAAACTTTTTTTCGCGAAATACGGTGGCCCGTCCGGTGGGTCCCGCTACAGGGGCAGGAATAATTATTTTGCGCGTAATAAGGAGGCACTTCCTTGCGGCTGCCGTGGACCCAGCTGTCAGCCTCTCCACGTACAGTACTCTTCCGATGGAAGTCGGTCGTTGACCACATTGACCACGCCGTGCCGAGAGCACCAAGGCGGTGGACGACGGTGAGGCCTAGGAAGGGGACGACGCGGAGCCGGGGAAGACGCGACAGTGAATGCCCACGCGGAGAGGAGTACGAGGGTCACTGGTTCGGCTGCAGTGTGAGGCTGCCGTCGCTGCAGAATAACAGGGGGTGTGGGTGAGTGGAGGGATGGCCTGGCCAGCGGTGGGAGTAGTAGGGGGCGGTGAGGCCTCCGCGGCATCACAGCTGGCCACGGGAGGCAGGAGCACGCGGCACGACCGGCGCTGGTTTAGGCGGCTGGAGCAAGAAGACGAGAGGTTGAAGAAGCACTACGGCCGTTGGATGGACATCATACGATCACTGGAGCTAGAATCGTTCATATTGACTAAGTTGGCAAAGCCCTCCGTCTCCGTCAAGTTAGTAGGCCCACAAGTCAGCCTCCCACCAAGGTGGGTCCCAGCTAGCAGGGGGAGTATTCATTTTTTTCTGTGTAATAAGGAGGCACTTCCGGTGGGTCCGAGCTGACAGTGGACGGAACATTTTTTTCGCGAAATACGGTGGCCCGTCCGATGGGTCCCAGCAGTCAGGGGGAAACGTTTTTTTCACAAAATACGGTGGCCCGTCCGGTGGGTCCCTGCTATCAGGTGGAGGAATCATTATTTTCCGCGTAATAAGGAGGCACTTCCTTGCTGCGGCCGTGGACCCAGCTGTCAGCCTCTCCATGTACAGTACACTTCCGATGGAAGTCGTTCCTTGACGACGTTGACCACGCCACGTTCCGTTGCATGCATGCGTCCATGGGCGTGGTGCGTCCCCACTGTCAGCCTCTCACGTACAGTCATCTTCCGATGACTCTCAGTTGCTGACCACGTTGACCACACCGTGCCGAGCGCACCAAGGCCGGTGGACGAAGGCGAGGCCCCAAAGACTGGAACGACCCGGAGATGGGGAATACGGGGCAGTGGAGTCGCAGATGGAGAGGAGGGGGAAACTTGACTTGTTCGGGTGCGCGGCAGCACAGCCGCGGTGCCGCCCATGGGAGACAGGAGCAAGAACAGAGGTTGAAGAAGGAGCACGGCTGTTGGATTAACATCCAACAGGTCCAGCTGCTAGAATCATTTGTTTATTAAGTTAACAAAGCCCTGCGTACACGTCCGCTTAGTAGGCCCACATGTCAGCCACCAAATCTGACGGGTCCCAGCTGTCAACAGGAGGAATAAGTTTTTTTCGCATAACAAGGAGGCACTTCCTTCCGTGCGAAGATACAGCCGGTGGGTCCCAGCTGTCAGGTGGAGGAAACATTTTTTCCAGCTTAATAAGGATAAACTTTCCTTGCGTGCGACCATGTACCTCGTGGGTCCCAGCCGTCAGGCTCTCCACGTACAGTCCTCTTCCGATGACTCTCGTTCGTTGACCACGCTGCACCGAGCGCAGCGAGGCGGTGGACGACGGCGAGGCCCCGGACGGGAACGACTCGGAGATGGGAAGACGCGGCAGTGGAGTCGCAGATTGAGTGGAGGAGAAGGGTTATAACTGGTTCTGGTGCGACATGGGGCTGCAGTCGGTGGAGAAAAAGAGGAGGTGTGGAGGGGTGGAGGGATAGCCTGGCCGGCGGTGGGGTAGCGCTTCACAGCGATGCGTGCTAAGCAGAGCCGCTAGCCGCCGGAGGCCGGACCAGGCGGTCCTGGCGACGCTGGAGGAAGAAGACGAGAGATTGAAGGTGCATGCCGACCAAGTAGACAACGCCCTGCGTAGACTTCGACCTATTGGCCCACATGTCAGCCTGCAAAAATGTGGCATATATTTAACCCATGTTTTCTAGAATGCACAGTCCATTTGCTGGGCTGAGTGAACAAATAATTTCGCGTCAATGCGGCCCATTTATATTTTCTAAGAAATCCCAGCCCATTTGCACTTCCTTCAAATACACGAATTAGTTGGGCTCATTATATACATAATGTTATGTTAGAAGGAGCAATTAATATCAAAAAATAAGTCGGAGAGGCACATTTTTATATACATAATTAACAAATTAGTGAGTTATTGCTCAAAATAAAAATGAGCGCGTTATTATTACATTGGTCCTTAAAATCTTCGCAAGTTTTTGTACGCAACCACCAGGATTTTCCTTGCCTGTGAGTCAAAAACAACCAGGATTTTCCTTGCCAACTTCTGTTAAACATTTACTTTTATAAGTTAATAACACGTGGGATGTTTTTATAATGTATATATAAGTCTCTATAAAATATACGATAATAGTAATAATATAAATATATATAATGTGGTTAAAAAATACATTGGGCTGCCGATCTTTAAGAAAAAGCCCATAGGCTGGTATGGACCTTAAAAATAAGTTGAAACCAATGTCACCGTATGTCGTGGGCTACGCATGTTAAAATACAAAACCTAGGCCTAGCTGATACTTGTTCGCCCTCTAAAAAAATGATACCAGATCCCCGAGCGAACTAGATTAAAGAGGGGGCCGGCGGCACGACTGAAGAAGCACATCAGGAGTGATTTTTTTCTTCAGTGGATGGCTCTCGATGGCGTTTTTTACTTGCCTCTGCACCATACAACTTGTATTTTTAGCCTCCCAGTCCGTGGTGGACCAGTAGCCAATTTGCTGGGCGGGCCAACCTACAGAAACCAGCACTCGATTTTTCATTAAGCCCCAAAAACAACGCAGTACTATGTTTGTTTCGAGGCCGAAAACATTACGGCAGGGGTTGAGCGGGGAGGGGGCAAGACAGAGCAAAAAGATTAAAAAGAGTTGATGCGCCGTTGCCACCCTAACAAAGCAGGTGCAATTCTTCTAGGGAAGAAGGTGTGCCGTTGACACCCACACGTCACATACCCCATAGTAGGCATACTAACAAGTTCACACACAAGTACAACAGAAAAGGTAAACATTCGTATCAAACTCAGGTTCACAGGACACGTTCATATTCATAGCCAACATTCACTATCAACAACTCAAAAGATTCATATATACACAAGTTCAGCATGTCTATGGATCCAAATGATTGATAGATCACACAACAATATTCATAGATAATTCACAAAAAGATTCAGATATACACATGTTCAGTATGTTTATGCATCCAAATGATTGAGATCACAGCCAATATGATCCATGGACGAACTTTAATTACCTAGGGTACAGACTGGTAAATGGTGTTTAGTCGGAGGTACTTCTTGCTGAAATTTATGCTTGTACGAGTAAACTTTCGAGTACATAAGAGGCAGCACAGAAAATCTGGACTTTGCTTGTAGGTTTATCCTCAAATAGTGGCCTCGTGCTGAGGGAGGTTTGAGCAAGTTGGCCACTACTTTCATCCAACTAGTTTACTGGCTCATCTTGGTCCTGTAGCTCGCCAAAATTCTACATTGCAGACGAGAAAGGAGGCGGTTGAGAAACTGAACCACCCAAATTTTTTGTGCAGTTCAACTGAAATGGAGCATCCCTGGCGTGCAGACTGATTAAGTGCCAGATGAATATACGCGTCAACCAACTTGTCTGGAATCTTTAGACTCCATGCCATACAGTTCGTTACCATATGTGGCGATAACCAAAAGTCACAAGTTGGGACCAAAGACTGGACTGCGTTTTTCTGGGCTATGCGCCAAGCAATATTTTTGGCGTTCACTCTCCTAATACTTGGAGTTTGACAATTGGTTGATGCTGGTTGATACTCGAATGAATATAGGCACTTCTTCTTGTCAACATCGACGCTTGTCTGAGTGAACTTTGGAGTACATAGCAGCAGCATAAGTACCTGTCCATCTGATCTTTTTGTGCAGTTCTACTGAAATCACCCGATGTAATGATTTGCCTGCGAGTTCAGGCTCCAAGTTACTCCTTTATGAAATCGGCAAACAGTAGCACAATACCAAATTACCAATACATATGACAAGCACAATAATCAGGATAAAGATCAGTACCAACCTGTGTGAGGTAGCATATCAATTACTATTTCCTTTGACTGGAAGCCGAGATAAGCCAAACGACTGACAGCAAAGGAAGAATGCAAGCTGAGATTAGCGACTAACAGGAAAGGAAGGAAGCTGTCGAGGCAATGAAGCACCCAAAGTTTTTGTGCAGTTCCACCAAAATCGAGCATCCCTGTTGGCACATATATTGAGAGAGTGAGATTACTGTAATAGTGGGACTAGTTGATGAAACATACACTAACAAATAGAAGCACCCTCATTATCTTAATGGGTAAAGTTAGCATTCCCTCCCTGCTCCACCACATGATTCAACTCCATAGACAAACATACACATGTACATGATTCAGCATAGGGTGCTACTAAAGATTTGTTTAACTCCGAAAGGAAAATTAGGCAGCAATAAATTAGTGGTACTTAAGTACTCCTAATTAATTAAGCGGGACAGCAGAAGTGGAAGGGCTCCTTGGAGGATCATCTCACATGTATGGTAGTCATTGCCGGAGCCCTTGAATGGCCTCGACTGAGGCCTCTAGCTTCAGCAAGATCGCCTTGGCACTGTTTACTCTTCTTCTTCTTCCTCTTCATGCTCTGTTTCTCATTCTCCTCACCAGTTGGTGAAACCAAGTACATGATTGGCCTTCTATTTCAAAATTGGTTTTGTCAGTGAGGGAGTACAAGTGTACTAGTAAAAAATAGCATTATTTTCTCATGGCAGTCGCAAAATAGAGATGAACACATGCATTAAATATCATTCTTACCTAAAGGAAGGTTATGGTGCCAATATGGATGATGAGGATTGGAACACAGATCTCCCTTTGTGCAGTTCCACCGAAATGAACCAACCGTTCCATTCTGACATTCCAGTTAAACAGCACAAAAGTCACTTCTTTTAAGAAGAGTTTTGTGCAGTGCACCAAAAGGTCACAACAACAACCAGGTGAAATGGATATCCCTGTTTGCACAAAAAGGTACAGAGGAAACAGTCAGAGTCTCAAACAATTATAGGCAAAAACATTTGTCTAAACTTGTCATGGCTTATAACACTGGCATGGCTTCATTTTTACCAGGGGCATCAGATTAAGAACAGGTAAATATTTGGTATAAGGGCATGGGACAATGGGTGCACCAGCAGTCCAGCACCATGTACCTAAACAGGGGCATAAAGTGGTGATTCATAGTTTGTTGCCCCGAGAAACAAACATCCAAGAAACATATCTGGGTTGGTCCCATTTTTGTTCACTCTAGCCACCTACTCCTATGTGTGGACAGCAAATCTAGTCCTGGTCATACCACTGTGTACAGCGTTACCCCTATATTTCCCTTTTCGACCAAGAGACCGGTTGGATGACCAGTCTGTACTACTTTCACCCCCTTTCCTTCCTGTTTGTACCAAGTCCGATGTACTAGATACTAAATTCTGCCACCCCCACTTTATTTCTTGTTGGAACCAAGTACAAGATTCGACTCCATGAAGTAGCTTTACCTCTAACAATAGAAGAAAAAAAATAGGTGACGTTGGACCATCCGATCGAGAGGGCTAATAGGTAGAAAATGATGCACATGCAGCAACGTAGCGAGCTGGGGAAGTAGAGCTAAAGTGGTTTCGAAGGAAGATGTACCTGAAGGTCATCGGGATGTGGATAGGTGGGCGGCGGGAGGCCGGATCTGCCCTCACTAGGGCAACGACGAAGGTATCGGAGGACCTCCCGCGCCGGCGCTCGGCCAGAGATAACGGTGCGGCCGGCAGTGGGTCTCCTCCCTCGCTGTCGACGACGGCCTAAACGCTGCCCCTCCTCCCCTTCACCGGCGGAGGGGGATACGTTCGGATCTGTAACCAGCGGTGAGGGTAGAAAGACAGTGTTTTTTGAAGGGAGAATGATAGTGTTACCACCCCTATCTTGTTTAGATCTGGAGAGGGTGAGAGTGTGTGAATAGAGCAACCCTAGCAAGCAAGCGCGGAGGCTCCGACCTGTATATACGTAGTGGGGTAGTTTTCCTTTTTCACTCCATCAAAACAATCGTTTAAAATTGTGTACTACGTGCCAGGTCGCCGTTTTTTTAGTTGTTGATTGTTTTTTGAGATAGCTACCTGCTTGTTCCAAGTGGTGTTACGGTGTGACAGGTCGCACTTTGTATCGTTCAAGTCTGGTACAAGTCCCTCCATTAAATGAACAACCACCCCCTCGTAAAAATTTTGAACAAGCCCACGGCTAAAATTATCGGAAACGTGGGTTGCCCCAACATGCATTATTATTTATATTTTCTACTCCCTCCGTTCCTAAATATAAGTCTTTTTTATTAGCCACACCTAAGACAAGATTTTGTTTATTAGCAGTGAACCCCACATGTCATAGACACAAAAAGTGTGGCAAGATTCCCTTAGGCAAGCCAAAGTGTGTCTAATAATTTGAGCAACTCAAGTTAGGCAAGTGTGGCAAGTGTGGGAAAAATAATCTGGCAACATAAGACAAACATAGTCACAATCCAAACAGCCCCGTAATTTTTTGTGAAATGCATGAATATTTGGTTAGTTAAATTTATAGTCAAAATTTGGCAAGGTGCATCAAATCAACACATGCAACTATCAAAAGGGAAGTCACGGCATGCATGCATGCGTTGTACTCCCTCCGTTTCCAAATATAAGGCTTTTTAGAGATTGCAACAAGTGACTACATACGAAGCAAAATATGTCTACATACATCCGTATGTTGTAGTCCATTTGAAATGTGTAAAAAGACTTATATCGAGTGCAGTGCTTTGATGTGTCGCGTCAACTCGTACAAGATCGAGAAGTTTGATTACTACAACGCCCTCTCCCTCGCGGACTGAGTTCCGGTGCCTTAACTGCACCTGCCTTTGGCTACATGACAGGTGGGCCAACCACCTATTGGGCCCACCTGTCATAGACGCAAAGGCAGGAGCAGTAAGTCAATGAAGCCGCGTCCCTCCCTCGCGCATGAGCGTGGTGGCTGGCAAGACTAGTAGGAGCTTTTGCTACACGCTTCTTGACGGCGGCGAACTTGCAGATAGAGTTGACCATCATGTCGTCCATGCGAGAGGCGAAGCCGGCGTCGGCGAGGGCTACGACACTGGCGGTCGCCAGCACCGTCTGGAAACGCTGCACGTTGCGGGGCCGTAGGCCGGCGCCTTGGATGATTTGGCACAGCCGACTGCCACTCGCGTCCATCGCCTCCATAGGTGCTTCTGGCTTCTGGTCACTTCGTCTTGGATTGGAGTGAGCAGTGTTGCGTAGAGACTAAGGAGTAGATGGATTGGAGTGGTGGGGCGCCTTTATATGAGAATCCAAACTCTGTTGCATTCACATCGTGCTGGCTCTATTATGCTTCTCCAATTAATTCCCTCTGCATGTAATTTGAGGATGCATCATTGACCGTTCAACGTCTCGGGAACCGCTACCCTCTCCCTCCTTGGCATTCAAGCACCTATGGAGGCGACTGCCGCTCGCGTCTACCGCGTGTCAGGAGATGTTCCCGTCGACGACGAGGTGCCTATGGTGACTTCATAAATTTCAAGATGATAGTACTAGTATACTCAATATTGTGCACCGCGACCAAGGCCGAGAGGAAAACGAGAGAACTACGTATTTATTTATGGTGTAGATTCACTCATTTTGCTCCATATGTACTCCGTCTCGGTGTAGTCTAGTCACTTGTTGAAATCTCTATAAAGGCAAATACTCCTTTCGGGTTTACAGGGCTATACTAGCAAGTACTACAATAGTGGGCTCACATAGCAATTTTGTCTCATGCAAGAGCCTGGCTATATGCGTGCTCCAAGGTTCGCAACTGCCACGTTCGGGTTGCACATGGCTCTTCGCCTCTTCGAGTGGACGAACAATGATGTTACTACTACTGCTTCTACATTATCGAATCCACTGCTGCATGTCCGTCCACCGCGAGCGGGAGGGATAGCTTGTTCTAGTACTATAAGCAAAAGCCTGTCCTTGTCTGTGAGCCACCGCGCGCATGGGTGAGGGAGAAGGCATGTAGTAGTAAAATCAAGCTTCTCCTCATTGTACGAGTTGATGCGACACATCATAGCACTGGCCCCACATGGTTGCCTCTAAACTTGGCTGAAAGACCCGCAGTGTACAATACTCCATTTGCTGCAACCTCTAACATTTACCCCACCACAAATTAAAATATATATTCATGTCTTGACCAGATGAGCATGCAAACTAGAATCACCAGGATGATAGGTAGGGCCAGAAGATTATTTTAATCAAAAAAATATAACATGGAGCCAACCCCAATGATTTTAAGCTTACAGGCACGATACACGCTATCCTAGACTACTCTACACATGAAACTGCCACACGAGCGTCCGGGCTGCGCTTGGCTCTTCGCCTCTTCGGGAAGTCGAACAATGATGGAGTACTACTGCAGTGGAGGAGTACTACAGTATGCTTCTGGCCATCTGACACCGATTGAACTGTTGCATGTCCACCGCGTGCGGGAGGAAGAGCGTGTAGCGAACGAAAGCTTCTCCTAGTCCTGCCAGCCACCACGCTCATGGGCGAGGGAGGGACGCAACTTCATTGACTTACTGCTTCTGCCTTTGCGTCTATGACAGGTGGGCCCAATAGGTCGGTGGCCCACCTGTCATGCAGCCAAAGGCAGTTGCGGTTAAGGCGAGAGGGCGTTGTACTCCCTCCGGTCCTTTTTACTTCGCGTATTAGAATTTTGTCAAGTCAAACATTACAAAGTTTGACCAAATTTATATTAAAAAATATCAACGTCTACAATACCAAATATATATACTATGAAACTACATTTTATAATGAACCTAACAATGTTGATTTGGCATTATGAATGTTGATACTTTTTTCTATATGTATGGTCAAAGTAGAGATACTTTGACCTTGGACAAAACTTATATGCAGACTAAAAAGGACCGGAGGGAGTAGTAATCAAACTTCTCGGTCTTGTACGAGTTGACACGACACATCAAAGCACTGGACTCGATATATTTCAATAATTTGCGTTTACCAATGCATTAATTACAACGCATGCATGCATGCCGTGAATCTCCTTTTGATACTTGCATGTGTTGATTTAATGCACCTTGAAGTAGTATGAATATGTGACGTAAAGCTTTGTAATGCCCTGGCCCTAATAAAGCAAGAGATGGTTGTGCACGAGGAGGGAGAGATCATGCAGACGGAACAAGACCCGACGATGGAGCTCTCTATGGTCTCGATGGACCTCACCTTGCTCCACTACCCCTTGTGCCTCTGCCCCTTGAAGCCTCCAGTGTATGAGGTTCGAATACACCTCGTCCGTTCGGCTGATCGAGCAAGGTGCAGGTTACTTGATTGATGTGTTGTTTGATTGATTTGTGCAGTGCAAGGGAGGGCACCTGGCTTGCGTGGACTGCCGCGTTGAGTGCACCGGGAACCAGTGGCAGTGCCAGAAGTGCGAGTGCGGCGGTGGCTTCGACGTGCAAAACACAGCGGTGGACGCCGTCCTCTCCTCAGTGAGGGTGGAGTGCCCGCACGAAGGCTGTGGGATCTACGTCACTTACCACAAGCTCGCCGATCAGCAGAGCATGTGTCCGCTCGCGCCCTACAAATGCCCCGTGCCCGTCTGCGGCTACGAAGGCCCACCGCCGGTGCTCTCCCACCACATCAGCATCGTGCATCCCATGCTCGTGCATAGGATCCAGTACGGCAAGGCGCTCCAGCTGCAAGTGCCACTGTCGGAGCCACGGCTCTTGCTGTTCACGGAGGAGGACGGCCGCGCGTTTTTCTTGGTCAGCGGCGTGCTCGACATCGGCGCGCCTATTGCCGTGTCGGTCATTTACATCAGAGCGGGGGTGTGCCCACTGCCGCACTATGTGGCCAAGCTGTGGGCGAACGGCTTGCCGGGGGAGCCCAAAGGCAGGACCGACGCCGTTAAGGTGGAAATGGAGGTGACAAGCAGCAGGGATCCCGGCGACGTCGCCGTGCAGGAGCTGACCTTCTTCACAGTTCCGCCCAAGCTGCTGGCCGGGGCTAAGCTGGTGTCCCTCCACATTCAGATTGACAAGCTCATGTCCTAAATGATTCTACAGTGCCTTCTATTTATCTTAGTAATATGCTAATATAGGGGTTAGCTCGGTCTACTTTAGCTTAAGAGATGGTGGGTTTTGGTGGCGATGCAGCCATTACCTCGACATCAGATCAGCAGTGAAAGTAATTTCGAACAGTTGAATGGATATTTTGTGTCTGTTGGATATAAAGATCCTTTGGGTAAGAAGTAACAGCTTATATGCTTTTTTGTCGAAATGGAACAGCGATAGTATTTTTTTTGACATGCACTAATATTTTTTAAGTTAAATATTTAGTCAAAATTTGGCACAAATTACAAAGGGGACTAATAAACTAGGACGGAGGTAGTACCATGCTATATTTAATTGCAAACCTGTTCACACCGATCTGTTGGGAATCGTAGCATAATTTAAAATTTTCCTACGCTCACCAAGATGCATCTATGGAGTCTACTAGCAACGAGGGGAAAGGAGTGCATCTACATACCATTGTAGATCGCGAGCGGAAGCGTTCCAATGAACGTGGATGACGGAGTCGTACTCGCCGTGATCCAAATCACCGATGACCGGGTGCCGAACGGACGGCACCTCCATGTTCAACACACGTACGGTGCAGCGACATCTCCTCCTTCTTGATCCAGCAAGGGGGGAGGAGAGGTTGATGGAGATCCAACAGCACGACGGCGTGGTGGTGGATGTAGCGGGTCTCCGGCAGGGCTTCGCCAAGCTTCTGCGAGAGAGAGAGAGAGGTGTTGCAGGGGAGGAGGGAGGCGCCCAAGGCTTAGCTTTTGCTGCCCTCCCTTCCCCCCACTATATATAGGGCCAAGGGAGAGGGGGGGGGCGCAGCCTTGCCCCTTCCTCCAAGGAAGGGTGCGGCCAGGGGGGAGTCCTTCCCCCCCAAGGCACCTCGGAGGTGCCTTCCCCCTTTAGGACTCTCCCTTTTTTCTTATCTCTTGCGCATGGGCCTCTTGGGGCTGGTGCCCTTGGCCCATATAGGCCAAGGCGCACCCCTTACAGCCCATGTGGCCCCCCGGGGCTGGTGGACCCCCGGACCCCTTTCGGCACTCCCGGTACAATACCGATAAAGCGCGAAACTTTTCCGGCGACCAAAATAAGACTTCCCATATATAAATCTTTACCTCCGGACCATTCCGGAACCTCTCGTGACGTCCGGGATCTCATCCGGGACTCCGAACAACTTTCGGGTTTCCGCATACATATATCTCTACAACCCTAGCGTCACCGGACCTTAAGTGTGTAGACCCTACGGGTTCGGGAGACATGCAGACATGACCGAGACGCCTCTCCGGTCAATAACCAACAGCGGGATCTGGATACCCATGTTGGCTCCCACATGTTCCACGATGATATCATCGGATGAACCACGGTGTCGAGGATTCAATCAATCCGTATGCAATTCCCTTTGTCAATCGGTATGTTACTTGCCCGAGATTCGATCGTCGGTATCCCAATACCTTGTTCAATCTCGTTACCGGCAAGTCTCTTTACTCGTACCGCAATGCATGATCCCGTGACTAACGCCTTAGTCACATTGAGCTCATTATGATGATGCATTACCGAGTGGGCCCAGAGATACCTCTCCGTCACACGGAGTGACAAATCCCAGTCTCGATCCGTGCCAACCCAACAGACACTTTCGGAGATACCCGTAATGCACCTTTATAGTCACCCAGTTACGTTGTGACGTTTGGCACACCCAAAGCACTCCTACGGTATCCGGGAGTTGCACGATCTCATGGTCTAAGGAAAAGATACTTGACATTGGAAAAGCTCTAGCAAACGAAACTACACGATCTTTTATGCTATGCTTAAGTTGGGTCTTGTCCATCACATCATTCTCCTAATGATGTGATCCCGTTATCAATGACATCCAATGTCCATAGTCAGGAAACCATGACTATCTGTTGATCAACGAGCTAGTCAACTAGAGGCTTACTAGGGACAGGTTGTGGTCTATGTATTCACACATGTATTACGATTTCCGGACAATACAATTATAGCATGAATAATAGACAATTACCATGAACAAAGAAATATAATAATAACCATTTATTATTGCCTCTAGGGCATATTTCCAACAGTCTCCCACTTGCACTAGAGTCAATAATCTAGTTCACATCACCATGTGATTAACACTCACTGGTCACATCACCATGTGACCAACATCTAAAGAGTTTACTAGAGTCAACGATCTAGTTCACATCACTATGTGATTATCACTCAATGTGTTCTGGTTTGGTCATGTTATGCTTGTGAGAGAGGTTATTAGTCAACGGGTCTGAACCTTTCAGAACCGTGTGCTTTACGAATATCTATGTCATCTTGTGGATGCTACCACGCGCTATTTGGAGCCATTTCAAATAATTGCTCTACTATACGAATCCGGTTTACTACTCAGAGTCATCCGGATTAGTGTCAAAGTTCGCATCGACGTAACCCTTTACGACGAACTCCTTTCCACCTCCATAATCGAGAAAATTCCTTAATCCACTAGGTGCTAAGGATAAGTTCGACCGCTGTCATGAGATCCTTTCCCGGATCACCATTGTACCCTCTTGACCAACTCATGGCAAGGCACACTACATGTGCGGTACACAGCATAGCATACTATAGAGCCTATGTCTAAAGCATAGGGGACGACCTTCGTCCTTTCTCTATCTTCTGCTGTGGTCAGGTCTTGAGTCTCACTCAATACTCACACCTTGTAACACAGCCAAGAACTCCTTCTTTGCTGATCTATTTTGAACTCTTTCAAAATCATGTCAAGGTGTGCTGTCTTTTGAAAGTATCATCAGGCGTCTTGATCTATCTCTATGGATCTTGATGCCCAATATGTAAGTAGCTTTATCCAGGTCTTCCTTTGAAAAACTCCTTTCAAACAACCCTTTATGCTTTCCAGAAATTTTACATCATTTCGGATCATCAATATGTCATTCACATATACTTATCAGAAATGTTGTAGCGCTCCCACTCACTTTATTGTAAATACAAGTTTCTAACAAACTTTGTATAAACCCAAAAACTTTGATCACCCCATCAAAGCGTATATTCTGACTCCGAGATGCTTGCTCTGATCCATGGAAGGATCGCTGGAGCTAGCATACCTTTTAGCATCCTTAGGATCGACAAAACCTTTCTGATTGTATCACATACAACCTTTCCTTACGAAAACTGGTAAGGAAACTTGTTTTGACATCCATCTGCCAGATTTCATAAATGTAGCTAATGCTAACATGATTCCGACGGACCTAAGCATCGCTACGGATGAGAAAAACTCATCGTAGTCAACTCCTTGAACTTGTGAAAATACTCTTTGCCACAAGTCGAGCTTCATAGACGGTAACATTACCGTCCATGTCCGTCTTCTTCTTAAAGATCCATTTATCTCAATGGCTTGCCGATCATCGGGCAAGTTCACCAAAGTCCATGCTTTGTTCTGATACATGGATTCTATCTCGGATTTCATGGCCTCGAGCCATTCGTCGGAATATGGGTCTACCATCGCTTCTCCATAGCTCGTAGGTTCATTGTTGTCTAGCAACATGACTTCCAAGACAGGATCACGCATTACTCTGAAGTAGTGCGCATCCTCGTCATCCTACGAGGTTTGGTAGTGACTTGATCCGAAGTTTCATGATCACTATCATAAGCTTCCACTTCAATTGGTGTAGGTGCCACAGGAACAACTTCCTGTGCCCTGCTACACACTAGTTGAAGCGACGGTTCAATAACCTTATCAAGTCTCCACCATCCTCCCACTCAATTCTTTCGAGAGAAACTTTTCCTCGAGAAAGGACTCGTTTCTAGAAGCAATTACTTTTGCTTCCAGATAGGAGGTATACCCAACTGTTTTTGGGTATTCTATGAAGATGCATTTATCCGCTTTGGGTTCGAGCTTATCAGCCTGAAACTTTTTCACATAAGCATCGCAGCCCCAAACTTTTAAGAAACGACAACTTAGGTTTCTATAAACGGTGTCGTCTCAACGGAATTGCGTGGTGCCCCTTTTAAAGTGAATGCGGTTGTCTCTAATGCCTAACCCATAAATGATAGTGGTAATTTGATAAGAAACATCATGGCATGCACCATATCCAATAGGGTGCAGTTATGATGTTCGGACACACCATCACACTATGGTGTTCCAGGCGGTATTAATTGTGAAACACTTTCCACAATGTCTCAATTGTGTGCCAAACTCGTATCTCAGATACTCATCTCTATGATCATATCACAGACATTTTATCCTCTTGTCACGACGATCTTCAACTTCACTCTGAAATTGCTTGAACCTTTCAATAATTCAGACTAGTGTTTCATCAAGTAAATACACTCAGCATCTACTCAAATCATCTGTGAAGTAAGAACATAACGATATCCACTGCATGCCTCAGCATTCATTGGACTGCATACATCAAAATGTATTACTTCCAATAAATTGCTCTCTTGTTCCATCTCACTGAAAACGAGGCCTTTCAGTCATCTTGCCCATGTGGTATGATTTGCATGTCTCAAGTGATTCATAATCAAGTGAGTCCAAACGATCCATCTGTATGGAGTTTCTTCATGCATATATACCAATAGACATGGTTCGCATGTCTCAATCTTTTCAAAAATGAGTGAGTCCAAAGATCCACCTACATGGAGCTTCTTCATGCGTTCTACACCAATATGACTCAAGTGGCAGTGCCACAAGTATGTGGTACTATCATTACTATCTTATATCTTTTGGCATGAACATGTGTATCACTACGATCGAGATTCATTTTAGGTGCAAGACCATTGAAGGTATTATTCAAATAAACAGAGTAACCATTATTCTCCTTAAATGAATAACCGTTTTGCGGTAAACATAATCCAATCATGTTCAGCGCAACCACCAAATCTCGATGGTAGAGGGAGCATGCGATGCTTGATCACATCAACCTTGGAAACACTTCCAACACATATCGTCATCTCACCTTTAGCTAGTCTCCATTTATTCCGCAGCTTTTATTTCGAGTTACTAACACTTAGCAACCGAACCAGTATCTAATACCCTGGTGCTGCTAGGAGTACTAGTAAAGTACACATTCATATAACGTATATCCAATATACTTTGTCGACCTTGCCTGCCTTCTCATCTACCAAGTATCTAGGGTAGTACTGCTTCAGTGACCGTTCCTCTCATTACAGAAGCACTTAGTCTCGGGTTTGGGTTCAACCTTGGGATTCTTCACTAGAGCAGCAAACGACTTGCTGTTTCATGAAGTATCCCTTTTGCCCTTGCCCTTCTTAAACTAGTGGTTTTACTAACCATCAACAATTGATGCTCCTTCTTGATTTCTACTCTCGCGGTGTCAAACATCGCGAATAGCTCAAGGATCATCATAACTATCCTTGATATGTTATAGTTCATCACGAAGCTCTACTAGCTTGGTGGCAGTGACTATGGAGAACTATCACTATGTCATCTGGGAGATTAACTCCCACTCGATTCAAGCGATTGTGGCACTCAGACAATCTGAGCACACGCTCAACGATTGAGCTTTTCTCCCTTAGTTTGCAGGCTTAAGAAACTTGTCAGAGGTCTCATACCTCTTGACGTGGGCACTAGTCTGAAATCCCAATTTCAGTCTTCGGAACATCTCACATGTTTTGCGACGTTTCAGAAACGTCTTTGGTGCCACAATTCTAAACCGCACCGAACTATCACGTAGTTATCAAAATGTGTATGTCAGATGTTTTGTAACATCTACAGACGACGCTGAGGTTCAGCACACCGAGCGGTGTATTAAGGACATAAGCCTTCTATGCAGCAATGAGGACAATCCTCAGTTTACGGACCCAGTCCGCATAATTGCTACTACCAACTTTCAACTAAATTTTCTCTAGGAACATATCTTAACCAGTAGAACTAAAGCGCAAGCCATGACATAATTTGCAAATACTTTTTGACTATGTTCATGATAATGAAGTTCATCTGATTATGAACTCCCACTCAGATAGACATCCCTCTAGTCATCTAAGTGAAACATGATCCGAGTTCAACTAGGCCGTGTCCGATCATCACGTGAGACGGACTAGTCAAGATCGGTGAACATCTCCATGTTGATCGTATCTTCTATACGACTCATGCTCGACCTTTCGGTCCTCCGTGTTCCGAGGCCATGTCTGTACATGCTAGGCTCGTCAAGTCAACCTAAGTGTATTGCGTGTGTTCTGAGGCCATGTCTGTACATGCTAGGCTCGTCAACACCCGTTGTATTTGAACGTAAGAATCTAACACACCCGATCATCACGTGGTGCTTCGAAACGACGAACCTTCACAACGGTGCACAGTTAGGGTGAACACTTTCTTGAAATTATTATAAGGGATCATCCTACTTGCTACCGTCGTTCTAAGCAAATAAGATGCAAAAACATGATAAACATCACATGCAATCAAATAGTGACATGATATGGCCCATATCATCATGCTCCTTTGATCTCCATCTTCGGGGCACCATGATCATCTTTTGTCACCGGCATGACACCATGATCTCCATCATCATGATCTCCATCATTGTGTCTTCATGAAGTCGTCACGCCAACGATTACTTCAACTTCTATGGCTAACGCGTTTAGCAGTAAAGTAAAGTAATTTACATGGCGTTATTCAATGACACGCAGGTCATACAAAATAATAAAGACAACTCCTATGGCTCCTGCCGGTTGTCATAATCATCGACATGCAAGTCGTGATTCCTATTACAAGAATATGATCAATCTCATACATCACATATATCATTCATCACATCTTCTGGCCATATCACATCACATAGCACTTGCTACAAAAACAAGTTAGACGTCCTCTAATTGTTGTTGCAAGTTTTTACGTGGTTTGTAGGTTTCTAGCAAGAACGTTTCTTACCTACGTATGACCACAACGTGATTTGCCAATTTCTATTTACCCTTCATAAGGACCCTTTTCATCGAATCCGTTCCGACTAAAGTAGGAGAGACAGACACCCGCTAGCCACCTTATGCATCTAGTGCATGTCAGACGGTGGAACCTGTCTCACGTAAGAGTACGTGTAAGGTCGGTCCGGGCCGCTTCATCCTACAATGCCGCCGAAACAAGAAAAGACTAGTAGCGGCAAGAAGAATTGGCAAACTCAATGCCCACAACTTCTTTGTGTTCTACTCGTGCATAGTAACTACGCATAGACCTGGCTCTGATACCACTGTTGGGAATCGTAGCATAATTTAAAATTTTCCTACGCTCACCAAGATGCATCTATGGAGTCTACTAGCAACGAGGGGAAAGGAGTGCATCTACATACCCTTGTAGATCACGAGCGGAAGAGTTCCAATGAACGTGGATGACGGAGTCATACTCGCCGTGATCCAAATCACTGATGACCGAGTGCCGAACGGACGGCACCTCCGCGTTCAACACACGTACGGTGCAGCGACATCTCCTCCTTCTTGATCCAGCAAGGGGGAGGAGAGGTTGATGGATATCCAACAGCACGACGGCGTGGTGGTGGATGTAGCGGGTCTCCGGCAGGGCTTCGCCAAGCTTCTGCGAGAGAGAGAGAGGTGTTGCAGGGGAGGAGGGAGGCGCCCAAGGCTTAGCTTTTGCTGCCCTCCCTTCCCCCCACTATATATAGGGCCAAGGGAGAGGGGGGCGCAGCCTTGCCCCTTCCTCCAAGGAAGGGTGCGGCCAGGGGGGAGTCCTTCCCCCCCAAGGCACCTCGGAGGTGCCTTCCCCCTTTAGGACTCTCCCTTTTTTCTTATCTCTTGCGCATGGGCCTCTTGGGGTTGGTGCCCTTGGCCCATATAGGCCAAGGCGCACCCCTTACAGCCCATGTGGCCCCCCGGGGCTGGTGGACCCCCTTGGTGGACCCCCGGACCCCTTTCGGCACTCCCGGTACAATACCGATAAAGCGCGAAACTTTTCCGGCGACCAAAATAAGACTTCCCATATATAAATCTTTACCTCCGGACCATTCCGGAACCTCTCGTGACGTCCGGGATCTCATCTGGGACTCCGAACAACTTTCGGGTTTCCGCATACATATATCTCTACAACCCTAGCGTCACCGGACCTTAAGTGTGTAGACCCTATGGGTTCGGGAGACATGCAGACATGACCGAGACGCCTCTCCGGTCAATAACCAACAGCGGGATCTGGATACCCATGTTGGCTCCCACATGTTCCAGGATGATATCATCGGATGAACCACGGTGTCGAGGATTCAATGAATCCGTATGCAATTCCCTTTGTCAATCGGTATGTTACTTGCCCGAGATTCGATCGTCGGTATCCCAATACCTTGTTCAATCTCGTTACCGGCAAGTCTCTTTACTCGTACCGCAATGCATGATCCCGTGACTAACGCCTTAGTCACATTGAGCTCATTATGATGATGCATTACCGAGTGGGCCCAGAGATACCTCTCCGTCACACGGAGTGACAAATCCCAGTCTCGATCCGTGCCAACCAACAGACACTTTCGGAGATACCCGTAATGCACCCTTATAGTCACCCAGTTACGTTGTGACGTTTGGCACACCCAAAGCACTCCTACGGTATCCGGGAGTTGCACGATCTCATGGTCTAAGGAAAAGATACTTGACATTGGAAAAGCTCTAGCAAACGAAACTACACGATCTTTTATGCTATGCTTAAGTTGGGTCTTGTCCATCACATCATTCTCCTAATGATGTGATCCCGTTATCAATGACATCCAATGTCCATAGTCAGGAAACCATGACTATCTGTTGATCAACGAGCTAGTCAACTAGAGGCTTACTAGGGACAGGTTGTGGTCTATGTATTCACACATGTATTACGATTTCCGGACAATACAATTATAGCATGAATAATAGACAATTACCATGAACAAAGAAATATAATAATAACCATTTATTATTGCCTCTAGGGCATATTTCCAACACGATCACAACCTAAACGGTTTCCCACTTAGGAACGTATTAGTAGTACTCGGTTATACATACTACCATGCCCAGATGACTACACATTCCTAATATGTGCCTCCAATTAATATAGTAGTAGTAGAGTACTTAGTCACGTACTCGATAACATCACCGGGCATTGCACGTACAACATTTAGTGGTAGTAAGAGACAAATGCCTATATGCCACACATGGTCATACTATTTGTGCCTTTCTACTTCACTTACTGCGCTACATTACACAGGTTCGCACGTCCACTAGTGGGTACGTGTCTATCTCATAGTTCCAGTCCCACGTGTTCTTCATATAGATGGAACGATCCTTGCATGACACGTGCACCTTGATGCTAGATGTCTCGCGTGTTGGCGAAAGGATGAACAAAGATCACGTAAAAAATAGAGTTGAAGAACGTAGATTCCCGACGACCGAGAAGGAGCAAGGAACCTCATGGTGGAGCGTCTGCACTCATAATATTTTATATTATTCAGCGATATAAAATCAACCAATCATCTCCACAGTGGACTGGAAGAGTACGAAACACAGCAGCCCGGTGTAGTTACATCATACTAGAACATGGCTAACCCACGCTATCACCATATTTCTTGGCTTCCGTGCGACACCTATCTCTAGTAATCCAGCAGCCCGTATCGCTTCTCCCTCCTCGTCTCTCTAAAAGTGCGGCGGGCTGGCGTTTTTGCCGTCTATTGAGGTCGGTTAACTCATCACATGTTAGCGACATGCCAAGAGCATTCTAAAAAAACATTCCTTTCATGTTCCATTTTCAAAAATAAAAAAATCCTTTCACGTACGAATTTGACTGTATGCTTTCAGCAACTTGCATGTCCTATACTGCTCCTGTTTGGATACTCTAACTTAGCTAGAGGTTAGACTAACTCATGACTAACCCTGAACTAACCATAGCCAAAGAGGAGTTTGGGTGACAGGGTTAGATTGAAAATAAATGCACTTTATGGAGAGAGAAAGGTGATTTTTCAGTGGTCCCAATGAGAACTATCTCCAGTTAGAACCTCTTGGGTGGGATAGTTTTTTTGGTGGGTTCGGTGCAACTTGCTCCAATTTAAACCCTCATGCTTGGATACTTTAGGGCTATTTGAGCCCCAACTAGCTCAAACTAACTCTAACCCATGGATCCAAACAGGGCCTATGGCCAGCCTCAACGCGGAGCAGTCGCGTGCACTGGGAAGCGGCGCTCTCTCGGCCGTCGCGCCGCTTCAAAGCCGGCGCCAGTGAGAGGTCGCCTCCGCTCTGGCCGAGCATTAATGCGGCACTGACGCTCCCGGGCGACGCTGACAGTTTCACGCGGGAAGCGCGCGCTGGCAAGGGAGTATAGGTTTTGAACCGTTTCAGGTGTAGTACTGGTAGTTTGCAAAACTACTCAATTATTGCACTCAGTTTCCTAAGAAATTGTGGTAAAAAATGTTACTCCACAGCCCGCTTCCCTTCTCCTTCCTCTTCCATCGCCCGCGCACGTCCGCGGGAAGTGACCGGTCAACCCTTATATAGGAGTGCTAGCACAAAATGATGCATGCATGACCACTAAAATTTCCAGATTAAAGCGCTGCTCCGGCGGGAGTATGGCGTATGTTGTTACCTTCGGCCGGGCCATGGCTACCGGGCGATGGCGACCAGAGAAGAGGCGGCGGGAGGGGAATGAATGCAGCTCCTGTTTGGGTTCGCCGTCCGGCTTAAATAAATGCGCAGCATCACGTGTACCCGCGGGTGCACAAATTGTAACATACGTGTCTGCTTAAGTGGGCGTCACGTAACTGGTGTGTGTGTGTGATTCTGAGAGACAGAGTGCGTGTGTGCGACTCTACTCTTCGGACATGTACTCAACCTTTTGCATCGGGATATAAGTATAATGGTATTTACTTTAGCTAGTGATTTACGTGGCCATGTTAACGTGGTTGTGTAAAAAAAATGTCACTTCCTGCTCGTGATTTGCGTTATATAATTACAAGCAAGATGCTCGTGCATTGCACGGAACATCAATATGCATTTTTTACAAAACACCTATTGTGATTTACCCATGCAGGAGTAATCCCATGTGTAAAAACTAATGATATTTCGAGATTTTTATCGGCAAACTGGTATCTCGAGAATGTTATCGAAAAAATGAAAGACGAGAGATAAGGTGAGGAGGAGTGGAGCGTGGTGGTGACTGGTGGTCGGAATGGGCGGAGGCATGGGGATGGACGGCGCTGGCAGGCGGCAGCGGCCACCATGCTAGATTGTTCCAGAGACTTTATTTTTTAATTGCTCAGCAATGAGGTTGTGGGAGATAAGGATGTGGAGAGAGGTGCGGGTATCTTTTGTAAAATTACCATAGTTTGCTTTCTATCCGTCAGATATAGATCAGACGGTCTATATTACAAGATGGCAGGCACACCATCATCGCCAACTCGGTTTTTTATAAGGGTACAGATGATAAGTTTGCTAACTACTAAAGTAAAGTGGAATTTGTCCATGTTATACAAGTAAATTAAGGTGATTGTTTATCATACGGGTAAGGTTGGATGAAGGGTGGTAGGAACAAATGCTCCGCCTAGAGCATGTGTGTGTGAGATGGAGTCTTAGTGTGTGTGTGTGTGTGTTTGTGTGTGTGTGTGGGTGTTGGTGTGGGTGTGTGTGTGTGTGAGAGAGAGAGA